>NC_138370.1:54023769-54091599 GCF_054177405.1 Leptonychotes weddellii | reverse complement strand
AGTAGGAAGGGAAAAATGAAGGGGGGTAAATCGGAGGGGGAGATGAACCATGAGAGACGATGGACTCTGAGAAACAAACAGGGTTCTAGAAGGGAGGGCGGTGGGGGGATGGGTTAGCCTGGTGTTGGGTATTAAAGAGGGCACATATTGCATGGAGCACTGGGTGTTATACGCAAACAATGAATCATGGAACACTACATCAAAAACTAATGTGTAATGTATGGTGATTAACATAACATAATAAAAAAAATAACAAAGTTTCTATAGAAGTTATCAACTATTTGTATAAAGCAAATAAAAACTGTAATCCCTAAAAAAAAAAAGAGAGAGAGAGAGGGAGAAAAGGCCAAATAAAATCATAAATGAAAGAGAATTTACAACTGACACCATAAAAACACAAAGGATTATAAGAGATTATTAGAATGACTATACATTAACAAATTGGACAACCTAGAAGAAATGGATAAATTCCTAGAAACGTACACTCTTTTAAGACTGTATCAGGAAAAAATGGAATATCTGAACAGATCAATTAATATTAATAAACTTAAACAAGTAATCAAAATACTCCCAACAAATAATCCAGAACCAAACAGCTTCACAGGTGAATTCTACAAACTTTTAAAGAAGAGTTAATATCTATTCTTCTCAAAATATTCCAAAAAATTGTGGAAGAAATACTTCCAAACTCATTCTTGAGGGGAGCCTTACCCCAATACCAAAATCAGACAAAGATACCACACACACACACACAAAAATTACAGGCCAATATCCCTGATGAACATAAATGCAAAAATCCTCAAGAAAATATTAGCAAACTAAATTCAAAACTACACTTAAAGGGTTATACACCATGATCAACTGGGATTTATTATAGGGATGAAAGGATGTTTCAGTATGCTCAAACCAGTCAACATGATAACCATATTAAAATGAAGGATAAAAATCATATAATCATCTCAATAGATACAGAAAAAGCATTTGACAAAATTCAACATCCATTTATGATAAAAACTGTCAACATGATGGATAGGTATAGAGGGAACATACCTCAACATAATAAATAACATATAAGACAAACCCAAATCTAACATCGTACTCTATGGTGAAAAGCTGAAAGCTTTCCCTGTAAGGTTAAGAACAAGGCAAGGATGCCTACTCTCACCACTTTTATCAACACAGTATTGGAAATCCAAGCCACATCAAACAGACTGGAAAAAGAAATGAAAGGCATCAAAATGGTAAGGAAGAAGTAAAGTTATCACAATTTGCAGATGGCATGATAGTAAATATAGAAAACCTTAAAGCCTCCACAAAAAGACCCCAGATTGCCAAAGTAATCTTTACAAAGAGCAAAGCTGGAGTTAACACGTTCCCTGATTTTGAACTATACCATAAAGCTGTAGTGATCAAAACAGCATGATACTGGAACAAAAACAGACACACAGATCAATAGAACAAAATAGAGAGCCCAGAAATAACTAATTACATGGTCAATTAACTTGCAACAAAGGAGGCAAGAATATACAATGGGGAAAAGACAGTCTCTTCAATAAATGCTGTGGGCCAAACCGGACATCTATATGCCAAAAAAAAAACCAAAAGAAAAACAAAATGAAAAAGAGCCACTCTTATACCATATACAAAAATAAATTCAAAATGGATTCAAGACCAAAATGTAAGACCTGAAACTAAAAAACTGCTAAAGGATAAAATAGGCAGTAAACTCTTGAACATTGATCTCAGCAATATTCTTTTGATCTATCTCCTCAGGCAAGAGAAACAAAAGCAAAAATAAACTATGGGGACTACATCAAACTAAAAACCTTTTGCGCAGTGAAGGAAATCATCAACAAAACTAAAAGGCAACCTACTGAATAGGGGAAGATATTTGTAAATGGTATAACTGACAAGAGGTTTATGCTGAAAATCTGTAACAAACTCATAAACAGAACACCAAAAAACCCAAATAATCCAATTAAAAATGGGCAGAGGACCTCATAGACACTTTTCCAAAGAATACACAGTTGGCCAATGGGCACATAAAAACATGCCCAACATCATTACTTATCAGGGAAAATGCAAATTAAAACCACAGTGAGACATCACCTCATACCTGCCATAATGGCTAATATCAAAAAGACAAGAAATAACAAGTGTTGGCAAGGATGTGGAGAAAAGGGAACCCTCACACGCTGTTGGAGGGAACGTGAAATTAATGCAGCCACTATGAAAAACAATATGTAGATTCCTCAAAAAATTAAAAACAAATACCACATAATGCAACAATTCCAAATACCATATAATCCAAGAATTCCAAATACCATATAATCCAATAATCCTTTCCATAGGCACACAATGGAGTATTACTCTGCCATGAAAAATAATGAAATCTTGTCAACTGCAACCACTTGGATAGACAAGAGAGTATTATGCTAAGTGAAATAAGTCTGACAGAAAAAGAGAAACACCAGATGATTTCACTTACATGTGAAATATAAAAACAAGTGAACAAACACAACAAAAGAGAAACAGACTCGTAAATACAAGTAACAAACAGGTGATTGCCAGAGGGAAAGAGCATGGGGGGATGGGTGAAATAGATTAAGGGCATTAAGAGATAAAAACATCCAGTTATAAAATAAATAAGTCACTGTGATATAAAATACAGCATAGGGAGTATAGTTAATAATATTGTAATGACTTTGTATGGTGATAGATGATAACTAGATTTATTTTGGTGATCTTGTCATAATATATGTAAATGTCAAATCATTAAGTTGTACACTTGAAACTAATATAATATTGCATGGTAAATATATCTCAGTAAAAAAAATTTAAAAAACAATAATTGATTAATTAAAAAGTCAAACTAAGTAGTAGTTCTGGGGGGGGCAGGTAGTGATAAGATCAATTGCATTTAAGGATACAAACTTAAAATGTAAAACGAGCAGTAAATAAGCCATAGATATTTAATGCAGTATAATGAATAGAGACAATAATATTGTATAATAATGATGCAATGTGATAAATATTGCTTCAAGGGCAATCATATTACAATATACAAATGCATCAACATAACAGGCTTTACATCTTAAATTTACACAAATCGAAAAAAATTTACACAGTGTAATGTCAAATTCATCAAAGAAAAAAAAAAAAGCAGAAAACTAAAATTGTGCCTCCAGAGTCCTTCTTTTCTTAAGGACTGTATGCAAAAACAAATAAGGTTGAACACAGAGTAACAAAGGGCCAAAGTTAGAGAAAACACAATTTAAAAACATTATGTGATAGAAATGTGATATTCTATACTAATATTGAATAACTCCCTTTATATCCACATAGTGATATCCATTTAGTAAGCTGTGCAATTTTACTGCATGCAAAAAAATGTTTTCTCTATAAGTAAAATACAGATTGAAAGAAATTTATTTGAAAATATTTAGTGATTACCATATGCAGAAGCCCAAATGGTGCTATTTTACTATGTCTAAACTATGAAGAAATCACTGAAGTCTTCATAGCAAGACAGAAAACCCCAGGGAGCCTACTAACAATTTAGCATGCCAATTCTTGTGGTAATGTTAATTTTACTTTTCACAGAGTCCTACTGAAATGCTGTTCCTTATAATTAAGACTTTGTAACCACAGACAAGTAAAAAAAAAAAAAAAATGTGAGACTTATTATACCAGAGACATCATTTAGCAGGTATTACCTCATAGCAGGGCATTTATACCTAAGAAATGTTTCTTTAAACTTATTACCTTAAAAAGTAAGTACTGGTAAGGATCTTTCACTGAAGGAATTTTTGACTCCAAATGAGGGGTTCTATCCTAGGATTTACAGATCCTATCGAGGGGATCCATGAATAAAATTCAGATGATCTGTGCATGTGGATTAGGAAAAAAGAAATCGTATATTTTCACTAACCTCTAGCTGAAAATTTATCATTTTCCTGAAATATGACTTTAGCCAACAAACCACAACAGCAATATTTATAAACTTTTCATCATAGAAACTATTTTCATATCACATTTTTCTTACAAATATCAGAAAGTATGATTTACACTCACCACAGCTTCAAAATTACTATTGTTATTAAACATTAAATATTTGCCTGGATCTTGTTATTTAGTATATTACAAAGTCTATCTATTACTATATCAAAAATTTGATTTCTCATGTAACTATTTTAATATAACTGATTCTCTGGGTAATTTTCTGCATTTCATTTCATGCATTTAAGATATTAAAAACATAATTCTGAAAGGGGATATATAAACATCATCAGACTTCCAAATGCACCCTTGGCACCATGGTGGCCCTGTAATATATCAATTTAGCTAGGATAAATCACATTTCTCAGGATCCCCTATCCTGTATGATTCTTGTTAGTGTGGCCACAGAGACATTTCTGAGAGATTTGTGGGAACAAGTGAAGCGGCAGCCATATTGCTTTTTATTGGGAAGGGCAGGGTGGAGTCATTAGGTGCCTCTGTAGATCATGCCCAATGCCGCTTTTCACCTCAGTTTATTGGTATGACACACAATCTGAGCCTGCATCCAACCATGCCACCCTTCACTGAATCCTCCTTCAGCTTCTCTTGGGCCAGCTGTATGTTTAGCCCTGTGATGCTGATAGACACCTGTTTGTCCTGTACGACATCCATATCATCAAGGTGGAAAGCAGCAAGAGGTAAGAAGTGACATGAGTTCCAATCCATTTTCTTTGGTTTCAGCAAATGCTTGTGAGTTATAGCTTGCTCTTTTCCACCTAACATCCCTCTTCTCTTCCCAACTGCGTGTCCTATTTTTCAGAATTTCCCACTCCAGCATCACATGCAAAGACAGTAGCCTTACAGACATCTTACCAGCTCTCACAATTATATAAATCCTTATAAAAAGCTCTTATATCAAATGTATATATATATATACATACATGTGTATCTTAATTTTTCAGCTTTTGACTGAACACTGATACAGCACAAAAATTATATTAAGGAACCCTGTTTTAAAACAGATTTTCATATTATCTGTAGACAGTGATAACTATAAGGCCATTAAATTAGCTAACACTTATTCTAATTTAAAAATAAGTGCTGGCTGATGTTTTCTGGTTATTAAGATGTATGTAGGTTAAAGTCATAATAAAACAACTTAATCACATATTTTTGTTTAGTTTATCATATATCTAATTGTCTTAGACCCAGTATATTAGGAAGACAACCCTGAAATGGAGAGAAGGAAAAAAAAAATACAGAAAAGAAAATATTACCGGGAAATGTTTCTTTCATAGCAGGGAGAAGGAATTATTAAAGGGCAGTCTTAAAATGTCATGACTCAATTCAAGGGGATAATTTAATTCTGCTTCTAGTTGAGTTCATAACACACTTCAGTCTTAATCCATGGTGTGATATTCAGTCTTATGCTTCAGACTTACTCTAGGATTGGCATTTAAAGAATTTATG
Source organism: Leptonychotes weddellii (assembly GCF_054177405.1). Lineage (NCBI taxonomy): Eukaryota > Metazoa > Chordata > Mammalia > Carnivora > Phocidae > Leptonychotes > Leptonychotes weddellii. The sequence continues at coordinate 54,086,130 of NC_138370.1, read as the reverse complement.
TGATTTATTGTGTCATAACATAAGTGACAGAACATCACTACCAATATATAAGGACATTTTCCCAGCCGTTTTAAGAAAGAATGGAGATTTCTCAATCATGGAAGAGAGATATACTTAGATTAAAACTTGAATGTGTTGTAAAAATTCTTTTGACTATTTTTGTGCAATGGTTGAGGTTAAGTATCTATGTTGCTAACTCTCATCTGACCACAAAACATAATGAATAATGCATTTAGATACGTGACCATTTTGCCTTTAGACTAAGAACACTGAAGAACTGTTCTAACCATAGGAAAAGTCCATGTAAGGGCCCAATTTTTCCCCTCTTATGTTCCAAATGTTGTAGAATTTTCTGCACCACTATAAAGCAGAAATTATTCCCTTTTGCGGATTAAGCATTGAAATATGACCAGTGCTGGATTTGTGTGTAGAATCCTCAAAATACAGTCAAACGTCTGCATTTGTCATCAATGAAACCTTGATTCACAGTCTCCTCAAAATACAGTAGAAAGTTTGAAACCAGTATTCTCAAATGCATAAATAAAAGGTCTGACTTGTACACGTTGCTCAATCCACAGAAGACTCAAAGAACGACAAAGGTGAAATAATAGTCTGGAAATCAGAACATCTCTGCAGATTGATATTTATGTATTACTCCGCTACCACATAAATTGCAAGGAGCTCGGGACGCCTGGGTGCTCAGTCGGTGAAGCGTCTGCCTTCAGCTCAGGTCATGGTCCCAGGGTCCTGGGATCGAGTCCCGCATCGGGCTCCTTGCTCAGCAGGGAACCTGCTTCTCCCACTGCCTGCCGCTCCCTCAGCTTGTGCTCTCTCTCTGAGAAATAAATAAATAAAATCTTAAAAAAAAAAAAAATTGCAAGGAGCTCATTTTCATTTACTGAAAATAGAAAGCTGGAATTCTGGCATGTTTAGTGTTAGGGAGATCTGAGGCTATATGCAACAATACTATCTGTCAGTCTATTAAATACTTCTTTCAATTTCTATGATTTTATAGACTTGTCAAAACATCTTGCATGTTGATAATGACCTCACTGAAACAAAACCAGTTTAAGGTAAACTCTATTGCTTGGAAAAGTCTCTCATTTTCTCAGATATGTATTATGTAAGTCACTGTAACAGGACCAATTATCTGAGGTATAGTAAGAATCAATGATGCATAAAACTTTTCCAATATCAAGTTCGGAGCAAAGCAAAAGGTGAATTAATTAATGTGAATGTTAATACAAATGAAATAGAAAGTCACAGCTGTTAATTATGCTGAGAAAACAAATCAGTTTGCCACACTTAAGGAAAATCATTTTTTAATAAAGAAATATTTCAAAAGGATATTTCATCAATATTGTCTGAGATTATAAAATCAAGATTGTGTGTGTGTGTGTATGTGTGTATATGTGTTGTAAACTTTTCAAAAGCGATGAAAATGAGAACCTAAGGCTCTTAAAATTTGTCATGGTTTGTATCATGGATGCCCAAGTATGCAATTGATAGTAATTATGGACAAAGAAGAAATAAGCATCTCTCTGCTAACAGCAAGGACCACTACTGCAGCTCATGAGAAGGAAAAATGGGTAAAAATTTGTTAGAACTGATGCTCACTATATCTATCTCTATTCTATTCACAAATCTCTAACTGAAAAGAAACTGTGAATTTTCCTCTTAGAGACTTCTAATTTTTGCACTTACTCATTTGTACTTATGTTACAGAGTAATTTTTTTCCCGTTTAGAGGTGTGAAGAACTTTACTCCAAATAACAAAAGTGCCATAACTCCCTAGCGTAGAACACAGATAAAGAAAGAAAGAGCAGGGGGAAATGTGCACATTTTCCATCGCTCTACTTAAAAACCGTGTTTACCTAACAATGTGACAATGGAGTTTTAATCACATTAATTCATTAAAGGTAACTTAAGGTTTTACTGTGTTGATAGCATGTAACATGTCTTCAAGATCTTCTTTCACATCTTTAAGACAAAGACATAGATACAAAGCTCCTAGATATCCTCTTAGCACTCTTTTAAGCATTTAGTTTTTTCCTGACAAAAATTTTCATCCTGAGCACAAGTACCTCAACTTCTGATGATAAACAGAATGGCCAGCAATATATACTAAATAAGTCTATATGTTGCCTAAATGAATAAATTCATAATCTTGAACTTTTGCAACAAAATATCTTTATTTTCAACATGGCTGATCTCTCTAGCACAGATGTGCCTTTTCAGTCAGGATTTAAAAATTCCTGCCCTTCTGATACTCACTAAAATCTCATTTATGAGTTGTCTGCCATAAAACTCCTACCATAAGCCTATGGAAGACAGTTCATATTCAAGATGATTGTCTAAGGAATAAGCTGTCAACTATTTACTCCTTCAAACTTTTTCAGGCTTCTTCCATGTTTCCAGGTAATCAGAAAGCTGCCATAATCGCTTTGCTTCCTTGTGTAATTGCATTAAGTTTTGCTCAGGGAGTCTACCAAAGGCTGATCATATGTGGAAGATCTTTTTCATATTTCACAAAGTTTCTATTGAGAATATAGGCCATTATGTTGTTCAAATGGATAAGCATCCTCACAATGCATGAGGTCTCTTGAACTTCTATCCTTTCTGTTACGAGTCTAACTCAAACATACACTGAGATGCTATAGCTTTCCCAACACACTTGTTAATTTGGTTGTTTGGCTGGTTTTGATGTGTGCAATCTGTTAAAATTTGTGCCCAGCTTAACCCATGCACCATATATTACTGGTTTTGCTTCAGAGTCTACATTTTTCTTGTCAATCACCACAAATTACTTTTAGATTAGATAATATGTAACAACAATAAATAGGCTCCCCACGGGGCGCCTGGGTGGCTCAGTCATTAGGCATCTGCCTTCGGCTCAGGTCATGATCCCAGAGTCCTGGGATCAAGTCCCGCATCGGGCTCCCTGCCCCGTGGAAAGCCTGCTTCTCCCTCTCCCACTCCCCCTGCTTGTGTTCCCTCTCTCGCTGTGTCTCTCTGTCAAATAAATAAATAAAATCTTAAAAAAAAAAATAGGCTCCCCACCATGGAATTAAGACCTTTCATGGTTTCAACTAATCTTATCTACTTAGCTTTGCTTCCTACTACTCATTTCATAATATTTTCTTTCCAATACCTTTAAATCTGGGAGCTATCAATACATCTTAAATAAATTCTTAAGAATGTTCTTACTCTATACTGTGATTTCAGTCATTTATTATCCATCTAAGGTTTACCAGTATTTTATATCCCAATTTTAATTACAATGATTCTCTGAATAACTGCAACACTTCATTCATTCAGTGATTGCTTGTCTTCTGCATCTTTTTGAATAAGTATGTGGCATACAAAGGATAGCCTTAAGATGTTGTGGAAGGTGAGAGAGTTATAATATAGTCTATACTTTTTAGTGACTTCAATTCTACATTTAATTTTTATATAACTGATTTTTTTCCACAATGAGATTATTGCAGTTTAGAAGCAGTCTTCACTTTTTGCATTTTTATTTCCCACAGCTCTTAGCACAAATATTCCTTTTATTGTATTCCTGAAGTTTTTTTAAAAACTCAAGAAAATACAATGGCGATGTCATCTTTACTGAGTTTCTGGGTAAACAAAATCCATAAAATAAATAGAATATAAGCCAGAGGATAGAGTTATTTCTAAGCTAAAATCATTCATTGTCTAAAATACTGGGGTACGGGGATAGCCTCTACTGATAGGTATTACCTGTGATGTATAATCCTCTCAAGGGAAAAACAATAATGGACAGCAAAAAGATAGCTGTGATTTTTTGTAATGTGCTCATTAAAACATTTGTTTAGATGAATTCTAGCCAGATGAAATCACTGTAGCTGCAGGAAAGATCTCATGCCAAAGGCAAAGGGTATACTTTGATCATCTTTTAAACCCTTAGAGAAAACTGTACTAATTCTCCATTAGGGATTAGAAAGTTATTCAACTGGGACCATCGCTGAGCAGGAGATGTTTTATTAAACCAGTTAACTTCCTCCTCTATATGGTCTCAGAAAATCAAAGCCAATGTTGATTGAAGCTAATGACCTATTACAGAAGGTAAAACAGTAAATAATTTATGATCATTTAACCCTAGATTTAGAAGATTTTATGTTGAATTAAATAGAACTTTTCTCTCATATAGTCCCTGTAAGATGAGATAGGTTTTACTTTAAGAGATCTTTCAAAATATGGGATTTTCAAACATTTACCCAAAGGTATTCTAGTGCTTAAAAATTCTCACAGCATGGAAATCTATACTGCTAACAGTCCAGGTTTATCATACTTTGGTTTTTTTTTTAAATCATTACAAAATAATGAACTGTCCCCCTATTCTATGAGATCTCTTCATATACATGAAGAATAATATCAGTTATTTCACTATTTTGTTTTTTAAATTAAATTATGCTACTTCCTTAAAATTTTTATCAGAGACACTATTATTGAGAATTTGTGGCCATAATTTTTATTTCTCTCCTCAAATTTCTCCATATATTTCAGATTCTTCATTAGATGAATATACCACAAGCATTCAGAATAATAAAAAGGAGTATGACCAAAGGCAAAAATACATTTGTTCCTGAATATTAAAAATCCTTCTTGCATTTTACAAATCTAACTTCTAATAATACCTCCATGGTTCCTAAATTGGATTTCTTAGATGTATAGGAACTGATGTAGTAATGGGAAAACAGGAGACTTCTATAAAATCCTAATAGAAAAGGTATATTCACCACTGATAATACTGTACAGGTCATATTCAACACCAAATTTCTTTGCCATTTTCCATGGATTGGGTTTGATATGCTGTAAATATTCAACAAATGCTTCTTATTAATACAAATTGTATAGTCATTGAATGCTATTGCTATTCAATGATCAAAAAATGGATTTTAAGAGAGACAGAGATAGATAAATCTTTAGTAAAAAATAGACAATCGACAATTTTTATTAAATGCAGTATTTTAGGGTAAAAACTCCTTGGTTTCCATGGAGAAAAATAATAATACAAATAACTGAGCCCACAGAAATACAAAGGATCTATAAAGGTCTACTATGAACAACTATACTCCTACAAACTGGACAACCTGGAAGAAATGGAAAAATTTATAGAAACATACAACACCAAGACTGAATCAGGAAGAAATAGAAAAGTTAAACAGATTAATTACTATTAAATAAATTGAGTGGCGCCTGGGTGGATCAGTGGGTTAAGCATCCAACTCTTGATTTCGGCTTAGATCACGATCTCAGGGTTGTGAGATCAAACTGCAATGGGCACCGTGCTGGGCATGGGGCTTGCTAAAGATTCTCTCCCTTCCTCTCCCCCTGCTCCTCCCCACCTCTATTAAAAAAAAAAAAAAAAAAAAAGGAGACGAAATTGAATTAGTAATCCAAACTCTACCAATGAATAAAAGCCCAGGACCAGATGGCTTCACTGCTGAATTTTACCAAACATTTAAAGAAGTATTAACACCAATTATGTTCAAACTTCCCCAAAAAAGAAGAGGGAACACTGCTAAACTCATTTTACAAGGCTAGCACTGTCTGATACCAAAGCCAGATTCCTACACTCTAGAAAAAAAAAGCTATAACCCAATATCCCTGATGAATACAGTTGCAAAAAAATACAGTATTCTCAATAAATTACTAGCAAACCAAATTCAGTGGCACATTAAAAGGATCATTCACCATTAACAAGTGGGATTTATTCCTGGTTTGCAAGGATGGTTAAACATATGCAAATTAATCAATGAAATACATCACATTAATAGAATGAAAGAAAATAATTATATGATCATCTCAACAGATACAGAAAAAGCATTTGCCAAAATTCAACATCCATTCATTACAAAAACGCTTAGCAAGTTAGACGTACAAGGAACATAACTCAGCATAATAAAAGCCATATATAACAAGCCTGAAGCTAACATCATATTCAATAGTGAAAGGCTGAAAATTTTTTTCTTTAACATCAGGAACAAGACAAGCATGCCCACTATCACCAATTCCTATTCAACATAGTACTGTACGTCCTAACTAGAGCAATCAGGCAAAAAAAGAAATAAAAGGCATCAGAATTGGAAAGGGAGAAGTAAAACTGTCTTTTCAGATGACATGAATTTATATATAGAAAATCCTAAAGACAATCAAAAACTGTTAGAACTAATCCATAAATTCAGTAAAGTTGCAGGATATAAAATTAACATGCAAAAGTCAGCAGCTTTTCTGTACTAACAATAAATTTTCTGAAAGAAAAAGAAATTGATCCCATTTACAGTAACATCAAAAACAATAAAATACCTAACAAATTTAACCACGGAGGTGAAAAATCTCTATTCTGAAAACTGCAAGACATTGAAGAAAGAAATCGAGGATGACACAAATAAATGAAAGGTATCCTATGTTCATAGATTGGAAGCATTAATATCAATACTGGGACACCTGCTGGCTCAGTCAGTTAAGCGTCTGCCTTCGGCTCAGGTCATGATTCCAGGGTCCTGGGATCAAGTCCTGCATTGGACTCCCTGCTCAGGGGGAGCCTGCTTCTCCCTCTGCCTGCTGCTCCCCCTGCTTGTGCACTTGTGCTCTCTCTCTCTGACAAATAAATAAATAAAATCTTAAAAAAATATATCTATATTACCCATAGCCATCTATAGACTCAATGTAATCACTATCCAGATTACAATGGCATTTTTTTACAGAAATTAAAAAAAAAACTCTAAAAATTTATACGGAACCACAGAAGACCATGAATAGCCAAATCAAATAGCCAATTTTCTTTCCTGAGAAAGAAAAACAAAATAGGATCCTACTTCCTTATTTCAAACTATACTATAAAGCTATAGTGACTAGAACAGTAAGGTATTAGCATAAAAATAGACACATATAGACCAATGGAACAGAATCCAGAGCCCAGAAATAAACCAAAGTATATATGGCCAACTAATATTTGACAAGGGAGCCAAGAATATTCAATGGAGAGGAAAAATCTCTTCAGTAAATGGTGCTGGAATAATTGGATATTCACATTTAAAAGAATGAAACTGGACCCAAACCTTACATCACTCACAAAAAATTACCTTGAAATGGATTAAAGATTTAAATGTAAGACCTGGAATTACAAAACTCTAGAAGAAAACAGTAATAAAACTCCTCAACATGGGTCTTGATAATGATTTTCTGGAAATCTTAGCCAAAGCACAAACAACAAAATAAAAAACAAGGGGGACCATATCAAACTTAAAAGCTTCTGCACAGCCAAAGAAACTATACACAAAGTGAAAAGACAATGTATAGAATGGGAAAAAAAATATTTGCCAACCATATAACTGATAAGGGGTAAATATCTAAAAAAATAAAGAACTCCTACAATTCAATAGCAATATATTATATATCCTATATAATCCAGTTTAAAAATGGGCAAAGGACTTGAATAAACGTTTTTCCAAAAGAGATATGAATGGTCAACAGATACGTGAAAAGATGCTCGAAATCACCAGTCATTTGAGAAATGCAAATTAAAACCACAATGAAATATCATCTCATGCCTGTTAGAGTGGCCATGATCAAGAAGACAAAAGATAATAAATGCTAGCATAGATGTGTAAAAAAGGGAACCCTATGTACTGATGGTGGAACTGTAATGTATGTATTTGGTACAGCAACTATGTAAAACAGCGTGAAGTTTCCTCAAAAAATTAACAATAGAACTACCATTTGATACAGCAATGCTACTTCTGGGAATATATCCAAAAGAAACAAAAACTCTAACTTGAAAAGATAGCTGCACTCCCATGTTCATAGCAGCACTGTTTACCATAACAAAGAAGATATGGAGACAACCTAAGTGGCTATCAATGGATGAACGGAAAAAGAAGTCATAATATACATTATCTATCTATCTATCTATCTATCTATCTATCTATCTATCTATCTATCATCTATCTATTATACACACACACACACACACACACAATGGAATATTATTCAGCCACAAAAAGAAAAACAAGGAAATTCTACCATTTCAGACAGCATGGACAAAACTTGAAAGCATAAGGCTAAGTGAAATAAGTCAGACAGAGAAAGACAAATACTGTATGACCTCACTTAAATGTGGAATCTTAAAAAACAAAACAAAACACCAAATTCATAGAAAAAGACGTGTGGTTACTTGAGGCAGGGGGTGAGGGAAGATGGAATTAAAGGAAAATGGTCTAAAGGTACAAACTTCCAACATGATTACTATAGCTAACTATACTATACTATAACTAACTATACTATATATACTATATATAGCTAACTATTCTCTCTCTCTCTCTCTCTCTATATATATATAGATGTGTGGTTTTAACCTCTCTCTCTAATGACTCAGTATTGAGCATTAGTCTTTGTGTTTATCTGCCACCCATACATCTTCTTTAGTGAATTATCTTTTCATGTTTTTTGCCTACTTTTAGAAAAATTGGTTGGTTTCTTATTGTTTTGTGATTTAATATATTCTACATAGAAGTTCCTTATTTGATATATGCTTTACCAATGTTTTCTCACAGTCTATGCCTTTGATTTTTGTTAATTTTTTAAATTTTCATTTTTTTTAAAGATTTTATTTATTCATTTGAGACACAGATATATATACAGAGAGAGAGAGAGAGCATGAGCAGTGGGAGAAGCAGAGGGAGAGGGAGAAGCAGACTCCCCGCTGAGCTAGGAGCCTGATGTGGGGCTCGATCCCAGGACCCTGGGATCATGACCTGAGCCGAAGGCAGACGCTTAACGACTAAGCCACCCAGGAGAACCTTAATTTTCATTTCTTAACAGTCTCTTTCCTATGGCAGAATTTATTAATTTTCATATGAGGATGAATAAAAAGATGAAGCACTTGAAAAATATACAAAAGAACACTGTGTGAAGCTAAGCAACAGGTTCACTTTTGGATCCTTACCCATTTTAAGCAGCATATCATGAAGAAATACAAGCCAAGTGGTTCACTGTCTTTTTTATCACTGTATATAAAACAGCACCAGGGTAGCTGGGTGGCGCAGTCGATTAAGCACCTGCCTTAGGCTCAGGTCATGATCTCAGGGTCCTGGGATCTAGCCCCATGTCAGGCTCCCTGCTCAGCGGGGAGTCTGCCTCTCCCTCTGCACGCCCCATTCTTTCATATATATACACACTATAGCTAACACTGCTGCATTATACACAGGAAGTTGTTGAGAGGGTAGATCCAAAGAGTTTTCATCACAAGGAGAATTATTTTTTCTTTTCTTTTTATGTTATCTATATGAGATAATGGATGTTAACATATTGTGGTAATCGTTTCATAACATATGTTAGTCAAACCATCATGCTGTACACCTTTAAACTTATACAGAGATGTATTTCAATTCTTTCTCAACTAAATTGAAAAAAATAATAAAAATGGATAGGGTTTGAAAAAAGTTGGAATTCTGATGCCATAATTTAATTTAAGAGATTTCTGTGTTAATCTTTTACATCTGTATTTTTTTCTTCTTGACATATGTTAATATTTGTCTTTACAAATTTCCCTTTATTGTATGTGATTCTCCATCAATTTCAAGATCTTTCTAAAGTGATTTATGCCCTCCAAATTACTATAAAGTCTTCTAAAATCTGTCTTTAAGTGTGGTCTTCATGTTATCATATTCAACACTAATTAAGTTGTTCAAAAATACTGGTTAAAAAAATACCCCAATGAAAAGCACTTAGAATGACATGGATTACAAATCTTTAAATATATCTTTTCACTTATTTGAACTCTCTTACATTTATTATGGAGAGATACGGAATAATTTTTTCCTTTGTTTGGTGGAAATAATCGGCCTAAAAGAAAAGCAAAAGAAAAGAAAAGGTTGCAAAAGTCAAAATAAATGACATGTATTACATTCTTTCAATCTACTGGGTCTTTCATAGGAACTAATTAGAGGCAAGGAGACTATCTTATCTCCTTGTAAAAGTAAAAGATAGTTTGAAAAACAAAATCAATTAAAACCCTTCCATTAAAGAAAATTTGACTCTAATTCCAATGAAAAATGTGGTTCTCTGCAAAGAAAGTCTTCTCTATCTAGGATAAAAATAGATGAACTTACAAAATACAGCAGTGTCTTGTTTAATCACAGAAGGACAATTGAGTATATTCTCTCAGAACTCTTCTTGGGTACATTTCCTGAAAAAGAAAATTTAAATAAACTTAAAGGCTGAACTTAAAAAAAATTAACTATAACAAACTAAGTTTCTGTAATGGAAAGACCACACACAATTTGTACAAACTGTAGCCCCACTCCTGCTGGCTCTCTCTCTCTCAAACACACATAAATAAATAAAAGTCTTAAAAAAAAAAAAGCACCAACTATTCCACCCTTTATTTTAGGATTCACTCCAATAGAAGGCAAACATGACTACAATATTAAATTGCCTATGTCTGGCTTAAAAGAAATAAGAATGCTAATTGTCCATACAGTGAGCTGGCATCAATCTCTTATAATCTCTTCTTACTCTTTTTTATGTGAAGAACGATTACAAGGTGGTATTTTAACAAACTATTAGAGGATATTATTGATCATTTTTCAAAGAATATATAACATAACATTGTAGTTGTAGGTAAAATATGATATTTTCATTTCAGAATTGTATCTACTTATAGAATCAATGTACAGGGAGCTAAAGTGGAGGTTGTAATAGTTATTTGAAATAAGCTTGTCTATAGAATTAATAAACTGATTTATGAAAGTCAACTGCTGCCACTAGGAATACACTATAACCATATATGATAGAAAAATGAAATACAAACAATATACAACAAACTGAAAATCAGATAAATCAGAGAAATAATAATAACAAAAAAATTTTTTCCACAAGAGAAGAATACAGTATATAGAACTATGAGAATTGCTATTATTTGTAAGTTATTACAATGCAGTTTTAAAAACAAGTCTTCAAATTTATTTCTACTTTCACTAAATATTTTTAAATAAATTGTCCATTTTCAAATACCCAAAATACATAGCATATGACCAATCAAATACCCATCAACAATTGCAGATGACTTCTTTTACAAATTAAAGAACGGTATCCTTCTTTGGCTCAGAATACTCCAACTACTGTTATCCAGCTTTAACTATGGCTACCTTGTTTTGCTTAAATTAAACTGGATAACTTGAAATTTTTCCATATTTCAGGACCTCATTTTTACAGACTATATAATGTAAATGGAATTTAGTCATTAAAATCTGAGTTCCAAATATAAAGTATTGTGAAATATCAATGGATCTATTAGCATAATGGAAACAAAAAACCTAACAAACTGTGCAAGTTATATTGACATTAATTGCATGAGATCACTATTGGGCATTATTGCTTCATCATTTTAGGCTCTCTAAGCTGGCCTTTCAAAAGTTTAATAAACCAGTTGTTTTTCTTCTTCATATGTACTTATCCAACATTTACTTCCTTTTATATAAATAAAGCATGAGAGTCAACAAAAAAGGAAAGGAGGGAAGGAGCAGGAGGGAGAGGAAGAAAGTTAGGAGAGAGGAAGTAAGGGAAGAAAGGAGAAAGGAAAGCACAAAGCTTACATAAAGAGACATGTGTTGGGGAAGGAAGGGAGTCTGAGACTAAATTATGGTGACCAATAGTGTTCTTATATCTTTGGACATGTGGTAAGGTAGGTGTCAAAATTATAAGTAACTGGGGAGAATCCTGAGAGAGAATTAGTGAATAAAAAACTGTATTGATAAATTTATCCCACAAATAAATTATTCAAGGAGAAGCGGGAGAATGTCATGATTTAATCAACAGATGGTACATAATGCAATTTACCTTTGAAACCACTCTGCCATGATGACTATTGCAGATTCTTTTAGAAAGAGGGAGAATGTAAGTTAAGGGTGAATTTGTTTCACTAAATTGCTGGATGGGTTTGGTTATTCAGGTTAAGCAAAGCACTTCTAAGGGTGTCCCACTCTTCAAACATTTTTATTTTTATATTTTTATTATAAATGTTTAATCCAAAATAGTTTATTTGCATACTTATTATGCCAAAATGATATATCCATCAATCTTTATATCTATCTAGTCTATTTACTTTAATATGTATGTAATATATACATATATGTATTCATAAAATTAAAAAAATCTCTCACTGCATTAATGCAGTGGCTATATTTAATATATTTTTATAGAAGTTCACATCAACTGTATTATGTTTATGGCAACATTACTGTCAATGTACTGCAGAGTTCCCTATCTATGAAGGTGCTTCATTATGATACAAATCATTATGTAACTGTTACCAATTAATCAGTAGTAATCCAAAAGCAAACACTGACATAGGCTTAAACAAGAGATTACTATATAATGATCCACTCATTATGAAACAATCAAAATATTTAGTGTGGAAATTTGGTCATTAGAAAAACTAAATGTTATGTTAAAATCTGCTGTTATTTTCCAAAGCAGATTATATATTATGTCATATGATGTTATATTATGCTTTATTATTTTCCCTAAGTGGAAACACAATAAAATTTACAATAAAGTTATTAGGACACAATTGCTATAATAAGCTTATTTTATTATAATAAAAATTATTGAGACAAGAAAACAATGGAAACCTTGCACAAAAAGAAAAAGAAAAAGAAAATTATTTATAACACTGAAAAAAAAAATTGTAGGTGAGGATTAAATGAAAAAAAAAAATGGTAGGGGAAAAAACCCTCAGAGCTCTTAGTTTTAGCAGAATGTAGTATGAACTATCACTAATGGAACAGGATGTGAAATTATCTCCCACTTCTATGTCTACAATGACTAGTGACTTTCAAGAAAAACTAGCAGAAAAACAAAATCCTGAAAAATTCATCAAACTAAATGTATTCCCCTAAAATCACAAGTTGTGGACAGATTTTTAGTATTCATCAATGAGGTATTTTTGCTAAGAATCATTATCTTATAAAAGACAGTTTGCCTTTAAAAAAGTCAGCACAGGTAGGAAGTTTTGGGATGTTTGCCATATTCAGATCTGTTCAAATGAAAAAAAAATCACTATATGCTGTTTACTTTATGCAAAGAATCTTGTAGTTTGAATTTCTGCTGGTATAAACAATATCAGTCAATACTTGAGGATGAGCAATAATCAATTACAGGGAGTAAGTAAACATGAATAAAGTAAACTGAACAGCAATCACAGTGTCAGGTATTTAAAATGTAAATCTCACCTGAGAAAATCAATAACTATTTTTGTTGAAGAACAGACACTAATGAAAGTAAGAGATGGCATATTTTTGAACATATAATATACATAATTTTGGTTTTGGCAAAGCAAATGTGTTCAGAAGATCATCCAAAAAAGTTTGAGAGTGATAATTGAAATTTTCTGCATTTGGCAAAGATCACAGTAAAACTTGATAATATTATGAAAGGATATTTATTCAGACTACAAACACTGGCATCAAGTGATATGACACATATTTAAGAAATGATATATAAAGTTGAATTATTAGATTTATTGCAGAAGTAATTAAGGAAATGCTAAATGTTACTCAAATTATTTTATCTACAGCTCATGATGTAATAAGCTTTGTATAATAAATTATGATTTCTGAGAAATTGATAATTTGAAATTTTCAATATTTTTATGCAAACATTTTTGACAAATTTTTTCCAGGAGTTACAACAAAACATGATTTTTGCAGATTCCTAAGATTCAGAATCTAGAGGGAAAAACTGATGACTAAGTGGATGTCATAGCTGCCACAAAATATACAAAAAAATAATGGATTTCAGTAAAATTTTGATTTGAGGAAGTGATGCCCAAAAGAAAATTCTAAGGAATTTTAAATTTTTTGTATTTCTGTCTAGTCTGTAAGCATGAATACTTAAGGATACAGCAAGATTTCTTTGACCAGCACTGATATTATCTTATAAGGCTGAAGATCTTTACAACTTTCTTGGCTTCAATTAAATTTTGAATGTTACTGAAAATTTGTCAACCATAAACATGAAAACATTATGAATCTTCAATGCATAAGTTAAATTGATGCTTCATAACAACAAAACTCAAAGCTATCAAGCAATTCTTTTTATAAATCTCTTGATGACAATGGTAGACAATGGTGTGCATACCAAAATATCTGCTTTAAATTTATCTCCTAGCTCTGCATGCTGCACTAAGTAAAAGTAACACTTCAGAACAGGAATCTGCAAACATTTTCTGTGAGTGGCCAGATACTAAATATTTTAGGCTTTGCAAGCCGCATATAGTCTAGGTTGTACTGCATATTCTTGTGTGTGTGTGTGTGTTTACAATCCTTTAACAACATTTAAAAAAAATTCTTAGTTTATGAACCATACAAAAGCAGGTCATAGTTTGCCAGTTTCTGTTTTAGAGTTTTCTGATACAGGAGCCACTAATAACATGTAAATTTAATTTTAAATAATTAAAATTAAAAAAAAAAGTTTTTCAGATACAGTAGCCATATTCCAATTTCTCAATAGCCACATGTAAATTTAAATTTAAGCAATTAAAATTAAATAAAGTTAAAAATTATCAAGTTCTCAATAATTCCAAAACCTCAATAGGCACATGTACCTATCGGCTACTGTACCAAACACTGCAGATAGAAAGCATTTCAAAAAAAAAAAAAAAGTTCTATTGGATAGTACTGCTTTAGTAAAAATATATGCAAGAACCCAATGTGTGTGCATCAGTGTGTGGATGTGTATCTCTTATAAGCACTAGGAAAAATCAAAGCAATAATGGCTGAATCTCTTGACATTGATACCAACCTCTGCCATGTAGAAAAGACCGGAATTTAAAAGATGACTTAATTTGACTATGAATTCCATTGTTAGTCCATCTTTAATCCAAAATTAAAAGCCATATCAATATGTCAAATCAATGTCACCTTTAAATAATAGAATAATTTCTACTTTAAAAGAACATTTTATAATACTAAAATAATTTTAGATCAATGCTTATCCCATTTTAATGGGCATACATATCATCTAGGGACCTTTTTAGAGAGAGAGACAGAGAAACAGCATGAGAGGGGAGAGGGTCAGAGGGAGAAGCAGGCTCCCCGCTGAGCTGGGAGCCCGATGTGGGACTCGATCCCAGGACTCCGGGATCATGACCCGAGCCGAAGGCAGTCGCCTAACCAACTGAGCCACCCAGGTGCCCCGGGACCTTTTTAAAACATAGATTCTGATGTAGTAGTTTTGAATTGGGCTATAAATTGTGCATTCCTATCAAGTTCTTAAGTGATACTGAAACTGCAGGCCCAAGGACATAGTTTCAGAATAATGTATGCAATTTAGTGGGTTATGATAAATATAAGTGGAAACTATTTTATACTTTAATATTGACCTAAACTACTAATAATATGTATTCATGAGCAATAATGGTATCAGTAACTAAGAAACCTTAAGAAATTCTTTAAAGTCTAGCATGACATTCATTGAAGTATTGTAAAATATTTGCAGTAGTAATTTACCAAATACTTTTAAATATGTTTTCCCAGAATATCCTATATCCTTTGTCAAATGTAAATGTAACTTTTCAAAATTAAAATTATTAGAAAGTATTTTTTCTGCAAAAAGATTATCAAATATACCAAACTTTAAAGTAGAAAATTCAATATGGGAGCATATAAATATTGAAACTGTCTAAATAATTGAATTGTGAATTTCTGATTTCCATGATAAAATTTCAGTTGTCTCAATCTGAATCTCTTTATGTGTCCTCCAAAAAATAGAGTTCAATAAGGTTATAAAACAAAATCACCCATATCTTACAACATAATTAAGAGATAGTTATAAAACTTTCAATAACAAGTAAGTGAATATTTGGAATCAATATTGACAGTTCACATCCATTCCTAAGCAGAGGCAGATTCAGAGTACAGAACTGGGGTGAGTAGAGTCCCAGTGGTGACAGAACACAGAAAACATCAATTAGAGTACATAATCGTAGGTACAGAAAAAGATGATTTAAGCAAAGAGATAAATAGAAGCAAACAATCCATAATACATATAATTAGGGTCACTAAAGAAGAAAAATAAAACAATGAGATAGAAGTAATATTTTAATATATAATTCAAGAAAGTATTTCAAAAAGAAATGTTATCTTTATGTACTGGAAGTGTCAATCTGTACTTGAAAAAATAGTTAACTACAAGACATATGCTAATAAGTATTCTAATAGAATTATTAAATTTTGAGATATAAAAATAAATCCTCTGGACATACAGCAAAGAAGAAGTGTTTCACAGAGAAACAAAAGAAGATTTGGTTGACCATAGAATTCTTGATAGAAATATGCAAAATAAGGAAACATTGGAGAAACTATCAATGAAATAATGAAAGGTGTGAGATGATTTTATATACAACTACATTATGTTTAAGCATCAAGGTTTAGGAAAACAATATTAAGCTTTCAAGTACTCAGGGGATGCTATGCTCATGAACCCTTCCTTGGACAGAGCTCTAGCTAATCAAGAGATGATTAGGGAAATTTTGACAAATCAAGTAGTGATGAACACTGTATATATTTATTTGTGAACCAAAGAGGAAAAGATAGGTTGGGATGTTTGTGGAAGAACAGTAAGCAAAGGTTATGAACTTAGACAAAGTAGAAATAATTCAACTATGAAATGAGAAGACAAGCAGGAGGGAAAAACACTAGAATGACTGGCACGTAGAAAGTATGTAAAAAAATGGATATTACTTAACACTAAAGCTAACAAACCAAATAACAGAAAGATAAGTAAGGGAAGTAGTGAGAGAATTGTAACAAGTATTAGGACAAATATAATTGCTAGAACAAAGATGCAAATCTTGCTAAATTAAAAAAACACACACACACAAAATAGTATACAGAAAACCTAATGAATGAAACAGTAATATAAAATGTAATACACACAATAAGTTGATTTTGTACGACAGAGCTGAAAACAAATATATTAGTGACTTCAATAAATGTAAAGATTCTTAATTCACCTTTAATTTTTTTAAAGCAAAATTCTATTCTGAATATAAGATCCACAGATAAACAAAATGGATTCAAAAAAGCAAAATATAAAAGGATATGCAAAGGTATTTTAATCAATCAAATTAAATGAAATGCCAGTCAAATGTAGTAATTTTCAATTCTAATATAAGGCAGTAAAATTCAGACCCAAAAACACTAAAACAGGCAACAAAACAAAAAGCACACAGAATAGATATGCTATAGTGCTAATGGTCAGAAATAACAATGAAGATATAAGAGTTATAAATACCTGAATGAACTAACACCACAACCACCTTCAAAATAAACAAACTCAAGTAGATTGAGGGAGAAATTGGTAGAAAAACACTAATAATAAAAGACACTCAGACAAAAACACAAGTGGGAAAATAAATACATAAAGATATATATAACCTTAAAAAGCTAATTAATAAGAGTTTTATACACACCAAAAATAGAAGGCACACACGTCTTCATATTAATACAAACTGGCCAATTAAAAAACCTTAGCAAGTCTCACAGTAGAAATAATACAAACAATATTCCCTAGTCACAATGCAATAAAACTAAAAATAATAACACAAATTGTTAAAATCTGGCACTCAAAACTTTTAAAAACTTATTTACTCAATTCCAGACTTGAAGGGATAATTTGTGCCAAAATTTAAATATTTTTACAAATAATGATAGTGACATCTTAGGATGTCAAATTTATGGTATATAATAAAAACATTAATCAAAGAAAATTCATATCTTTAAATACATAGGTCAATACAAATAAAAAATGTTTAAATGAGTCAAATTTGAAATTCAACAACTTGGAAAACAGTAAACCAAAAGGAAGGAAAAAAATAAAAACAATGCAAACACTAAGGTTAAATATTTTATAAAGAAGTAATAATAAATTTTCCTTTGAGAAAAAAATGAAAACATCAAAACCATGAGCTAAACTAAAGAATAGGAGATAGAAATCATAGGAACACCAACCAATAAATAAGAACAACATAATAACCTTTGAAACTGATGATGTTTAAAAATCCTAAGACATTTTGCACAAGTATATGCATATAGATTGGACAACCTAGCTGAAATGCATAATTTCATAAGAAAATATATTTTACAGAAATTGACAGCAGCGGAGAAAAACGCTTCCACTTCCAAAGAAGGAATAAAATTATAAAACAAATACCACACACAAAAGAACCAGGCCCAGAGATTTTCACAGATGAAATCAATCAAATCTTCAAAGACCAATTAATTCTAATGCTATTAAATTGTTCCTGAGAATACACAAAAGGATATTTCCAACTATTTTTTTATGAAGTGAACATAATCCAATGCTTGATAAAATTGTACTACATAAGAAAACTACAAATCAATCTATAGGTCTATTCATAAAAAATAATTTAAGTCATCCAAGTAAAATATTAGCAAACAGAATCTAATTGCACATTAAAAAACTAAATGCATTATTACAAAGTGAGATTTATTCCAGAAATGCAAGTATGGTTCAGTATTAGGAAATGCATTAAACAATTCATCATAAAATAGATTTCTGGAGGAAAACATTATGATCATCTTAAGTGGTGAAAATATTTTTGTCATTCAACATTAATTTTTTAAAGGTTTATTTATTTATTATTTGGGGGGAGCAGAGGAAGAGGGAGAGAAAGTCTCAAGCAGACTCCGTGCTGAATGTGGAGCCTGACATGGGGCTCCATCTCATGACCTAAGAATATGACCTGAGCTGAAACCAAGTCAGATGCTCAAAAGACTGTGCCACCCAGGCACCCCATTCTTTTTTTTTAATTGAAATTCTAGTTAGTTAACATGTACTGTAATACTGGTTTTATAAGAAGAATTTAGTGATTCACCACTTACATATAACACCCAGTGCTCATCACAACAAAGTGCCCTCCTTAATACCCATCACCCATTTAGCCCACCCCCTGCCCACCTCTTCTCCAGCAACCCTCAATTTGTTCTCTATACTTAAAAGAGTGTCTTATGGTTTGCCTCCCTCTCTTTTTTCCCCTTCCCCAATGTTCATCTGTTTTGCTTCTTAAATTCCACATATGAGTGAAATCATGGTATTTGTTTCCCTGACTGACTTATCTTGCCTAGTATAATACACACTAGCTCCGTCAACGTCATTACAAATGATAAGATTTCATTCATTTTGATGGCTGAGTAATATTCCAGTGTGTGTGTGTGTGTGTGTGTGTGTGTGTGTGTGTGTTTACCACCTCTTCTTTATCCATTCATCAGTCGAATGGACATTTGGGCTCTTTCTATAATTTGTCTATTGTTGATAATGCTGCTGTAAACATCGGGGTGCATGTGCCCCTTTCAAATCAGTATTTTTGTATCCTTCAGGCAAAAACCTAGTAGTGCAATTGCTGGGTCATAGGGTAGTGCTATTTTAAACATTTTGAATGTTGAAAGTTTCTGTTTTCCAGAGCGGCTGCACCCGTTTGCATTCCCACCAACAGTGTAGGGGGGGTTCCCCTTTCTCCACATCCTTGCCAACATCTGTTGTTTCCTGTCTTGTTAATTTTAGCCATTTTGACAGATGTGAGGTGGTATCTCATCATGCTTTTGATTTGTATTTCCATGATGATGACTGATGTTGAGCATCTTTTCATGTGTCTGTTGGCCATCTATACATCTCCTTTGGAGAAATGTCTATTTATGTCTTCTGCCCATTTCTTAACTGGATTGTTTGTTTTCTGGGTATTGAGTTGCTAAGTTCTTTATAGATTTTGGCTGCCTTTTAGTTTTGTTAATTGTTTCCTTCACTGTGCAGAAGATTTTTATCTTGATGAAGTCTCAATAGTTCATTTTTGCTTTTGTTTCCTTTGCCTCTGGAGACAGGTCTAATAAAAAATTGCTACGGCCAATGTCAAAGAGGTTGCTGCCTGTATTCTCCTCTAGGATCTTGATGGTTTCCTGCCTCACATTTAGGTTTTTCATCCAATTTGAATTTATTTTTGTGTATGGTGTAAGAAAATGGTCCAGTTTCATTCTTTTGCATGTAGCTGTCCAGTTTTCCCAACACCATATGTTGAAGAGACTCTTTTTTCCATTGGATATCCTTTCCCTGCTTTGCTGAAGATCAGTTGACCATACAGTTCTGGGTCCATTTCTCGGTTTTCTACTCTGTATATCTGTTTTTGTGCCAGTACCATACTGTCTTGATGACTCCAGCTTTGGAATATAGCTTAAAGTCCAGAATTGTGATGTCTCCTGGTTGCTTTTCTTTTTCAAGACTGCTTCGGCTATTCAGGGTCTTTTGTGGTTCCATACAAATTTTTGAATTGTTTGTTCTAACTCTGTGAAAAATGCTGGTGGTATTTTGATAGGGATTGCATTAAACATGTAGATTACTTTGGGTAGGATAGGTATTTTAACATATTTGTTCTTCCAATCCATGAGCATGGGATGTTTTTTCATTTTTTTGTGTCATCTTCAATTTCTTTCATAAGTGTTCTATAGTTTTCAGAGTACAGATCTTTTACCTCTTTGGTTAGGTTTATTCCTAAGTATCTCATGCTTTTTGGTACAATTGTAAATGGAATCAATTCCTTGATTTCTCTTTCTGCTCCTTCATTATTGGTGTATAGAAATGTAACAGATTTCTGTATGTTGATTCTGTATCCTGCAACTTTGCTGAATTCATGTATCAGTTCTAGCGATTTTTTGGTAGAGTCTTTTGGGTTTTCTACATAGAGTATCATCTTATCTGCAAAGAGTGAAAGTTTGACTTCTTCCTTGCCGATTTGGATGCCTTTTATTTCTTTTTGTTGTCTGATTGTTGAGCCTAGGACTTCCAGTACATGTTAAATAACTATGGTGAGAGTGTACATTCCTGTCTTATTCCTGACTGTAAAGGAAAAGTTCTCAGCTTTCCCCCATTGAGGATTATATTAGCTGTGAGTCTTTCATATATGGCCTTTATGATGGCCATGTTCCCTCTAACCCTATTTTGTTGAGGGTGTTTATCAAGAATGGTGCTGTATTTTATCAAATGCTTTTTCTGCTTCTACTGAGAGGATCATATGGTTCTTATACTTTCTTTTATTAATGTGGTGTATCACTCAACATTCATTCTTAATAAGGCCATTATCAATAGCAATTGATAAATACATACTTAACATGATAAAATTACCTACCACCCCAAAGTCACTGTAATTCCATTTCTGCATTACAGGCTCAGAATGACAGTCAAGCTCATGAGACACAATACACTTTAACCAAGACCAGCTTTAAGGTAAGAGAAGATACAGATTGATAAAAGTGTCAGTTATATGATGAATAATATACAAGAATCTAATGTAAAACGCTATGACTATAGCTGATAAAACTGCATTGTATAATCATAAATTGCTGAGATTAGAACTTAAATGTTCTCACCAAATAAAACAAACAGCAACAAGAAAAACCCAAAGAGGTAAATATGTAAGTGATAGATGTGTTAATTAACTCCATGGAAGGAATTCACAATGTATATGTATATCAAATCATCCTGTAATACATTTTAAATATCTTACAATTTTATTTGTCTCAATAAAGCTGGAGGACAAAAAGCATAGACTAGAAATAGAAAACAGAACACACACATCAAGAGTCTTGTAAATCCCAGGCACAATATCTGATATCAACAATCACTCCTGGAATACTCATGTTTCTGAGAAATGGGGCTAGGTAGGTATGGATGGGTTAAAGAGGTATGAACCATCTCAGCTCAGGGAAGCCAGTGGGTTTGGTGGCCCTTCAGTTTTTATACTTTAATCTCAATCTCTTATGCTGCTACTTATCGTTAATTTGTATTTATAGAAAGAAAATTCCAATTACCTGGTATAGAGTTCTCACTTCAAAAAATAATAACCTTAAAAGAAATTCTCAATTATGTTGGATCTGTTATACACCTACATATTTCCTGAGTTTATGAGTTAATGTTATAAGAAGTTTGAGTAAGGTTGCTTCTCAGCCAGTAGGGTCAAAGGATTAATTTTAATTCTGTTCTTGACTCATTCAAGGCAACATTTTAATGGGGGAATTATTAAACTTTCTCACTAAAGTTAAGACCCAAGAAAATGATACTTACTACAAATTGAATTAGTAACAAAAGCAATCAGATAAGAGAAAACAATTAGAAACATAAGCATTGAAAAGAAAGAGGCAGATCAATATCCATTTGCAGGTAATGAAAATCCAAGGGCTGAAACAATGCTAAATCCAACAATGCAAAAACAAAAAATTTAGTAGGACAGGAAAACATAAAACTGACATTCAAAATTAATACCTTTCATATATATTTCCAGATATGATGCAAGGGAATATCTCAAATAAAAAAAAGAAACAAAATCAAATGATTAGGAATAAATTTATCAGGAAAAGAATGCAATCTAGACGAAGAAAACTTCAAATTACTTCTGAAATACGCAATACAAGCATAAAGCAATAATTTTTATCCAAGTTAATATATACATTTTTAAGTATCCCCTAAGAATGCTGAGAACTTTTTTGGTTTTCTGATGAAGCTGCAGCAAGTTCTTCATCCAGAATATCTAGCTCAGATAATTAATGAAGGTGGCTACTTTAAACAACAGCTTTTCATTGTAGGCAAACAGCTGTATACTGGAAGAAGATGCCTAGGGCCAGCTAGGACTTTCATAGCTAGAAAGGAGAGGTCAATGCTTGATTTCAAAGCTTCAAAGGATGATCTAACTCTCTTGTTAGGTGCTAATGCAGCTGGTGACTTTAAGCAGCAGCTAATGCTCATTTACCATTCTGGAAATCTTGGAGCCCTTAAGAATTATGGGAAATCTACTCTGCCTGTGCTCTATAAATGGAACCACAAACCACAAAGCCTGAATTACAGCACATTTGTTTACAACATGGTTTACTGAATGTTTTAATCCCACTGTTGAAACTTACTGCTAAAAAAAAGAAAAGATTACTTTTAAAATATTACTGTTCATTGACAATGTACCAGGTTACCCAAGAGCGCTGATGGGAAGGACAACAAGATTAATGTTGTTTTCATGCCTGCTAACACTATATCTATTCTTCAGCCCATGGATCAAGGAATAATTTTAACCTTCAAGTCTTCTTATTTAAGAAATACATTTTGTAAGGCTATAGCTGCCACAGATAGCTTAGATGGATCTGAGCAAAGTAAATTGAAAACCTTCTGGAAATGATTCACCATTCTAGATGCCATTAAAAACATATGTGATTCATGGGAAAAGGCCAAAATATCAACATAAATAGAAGTTTGAAATAAGTTGATTTTGACCCTCATGGATGGCTTTGAGGGGTTCAGTGGAGGAAGTAACTACAGATAGGGTGGAAATTGTAAGAGAACTAGATTTAGAAGTGAAGTCTGAAGATGGTACTGAGTTGCTGGAATCTCATGATAAAACTGAAAAGAATGAGGATTTGATTCTTATGGATGAGCAAAGAAAGTGGATTCTTGGGATGGAATCTATTGCTGGTGAAGATGCTGTGAAGATTGTGGAAATGACAACAAAGGATTTAGAATATTATAGAAGCTTAGTTGATAAAGAAGTGGTAAGGCTTAAAAAGATCGATTCCAATTCTGAAAGAAGTTCTACTGTGAGTAAAATGCTATCAAACAACATTACACACTACAGAGAAATCATTTGTGAAAGGAAGAGTCAGTGGATGTGGCAAACTTCATTGTTGTCTTAGTTTTTTAAATTGCCACAGTCACCCCAACCTTCAGCAAGCACCACCCTGATCATATGGCAGCCATCAACATCAAGGCAAGACCTTCCACCAGCAAAGAGATTATAACTCACTGAAAGCTCAGGAGATAGCATTTTTTAACAATAAAGTACTTTTTAATTAGGATACGTACATTTTTTAGACATAATGCTATTGGACACTTAATAGACTATAGTATAATATAAACACAACTTTTATATGCACCAGGAAACCAAAAAATTCATTTGACTCACTTAATTGAGATATTTGTTTTGTGGTGGTGGTCCAGAACCAAACGTGCAGTTATCTCCAAGGTATGCCTGTATACAAATGACCTTTAAACACATGAAATGATGCTCATATACTCATAATAAAAAAATACAACTTAAAAATATCCAAAGGT
Organism: Leptonychotes weddellii; assembly: GCF_054177405.1. Taxonomy (NCBI): domain Eukaryota; kingdom Metazoa; phylum Chordata; class Mammalia; order Carnivora; family Phocidae; genus Leptonychotes; species Leptonychotes weddellii. The sequence goes on along the minus strand of NC_138370.1, from coordinate 54,061,941 downwards.
ACTATTTCTCATCTAACAGGTTGGGAAAAAAAAAACAAAAACAAAAAACCTGAGAACACACTTTGGCAGAGCTGTAAGGAAACAATGTATGCACACAAATATATTGCTGGTAAGAACTCAGAATGGTAAAATCTCTACAATACCCTACAAAACTGTGCATGGATTTACCCATTGACCCAACAATCCCACTGTACACTAAAGATACTCTTCTGCAAACATGAAATAACATACACAATGTCCTGTGATCCACTTCCCCTCATGGACCTCTCCCTCTACTGGGCTCCAAAACCCAGCGTAGGATTCCTCTCTTCATGTAGACACTCTGTTCACCACAATCAGAGTCCAATATCTTGTACTAGGCCAGCACCACCCCCCACCAGGTAGGCTCTCTCTTTACCCTTCTTGAACTCCCAACACCCTGCTCTATTGTCTCACAGCTCAACTCCCACTCTGTATAAATGCCTACCTTGTTTGGTTCCACCTACTAGCTTTTGAACTGGATTGTTTAGAATGTGAAGGAAAGTGAAGTAAGGGGAAGATAAAGAGGGCAGGGCTTTAGATTTTTAAATACTTCTATTAACTAAAAAGTTCTAAGGCCCCTAGGAGAAAAAGTTGGCACAGAGAAGCCTAAAATGTTATTTTAGCAAAATATTAGCCCATCTAGAATGTGCATTTTTTGTGTTCTACAATAGAATAGTAGTGATTAAGATGAAGGAAGAAGAGCTCTTGTCACAATGAACGTAATTTGTCATTTAAAAATACAAATTCAACGGAGCCTGGGTGGTTGAGTTGGTTGAGCATCTGACTCTTGATCTCAGCTCAGGTCTTGATCTCAGAGTCATGGGTTCAAACTCTGCATTGGGCTCCAGCTGGGCACAGAGCCAGATAAATAAATAAATAAAGTTTAAAATAAATAAAAATACAAATTCATAATTGTAAATAATTGTAAATCTAACTCATTTTAAAACTTGGTAAAGCAGTTTTATAATAGTTTGATAACACTTTTTAAAAACATATAGTTCAAAAAGCATATAGTCAAAATATATTAATAAAAAAATTAATGTATTTTAGCAGTATAAATTTGTACTTTCCTATTTTGTATGGTTGTAGGTAAGCAAAAATAGAAATCTATTTGAGACTTTCCTTCTAATTTTGTAGCTGAAATAAATTATCTGAGAATAAACTATCCGAAGGGATGGCAAAATCTCAGAGAGGTGGTCGCTGCACTTACTTATTTTAACTTTTCTTTGAATTAGTTGATTATCTGATTTTATTAGGCACATAATTTTTTTCATTATGTCATTTTTATTATATATAAATGTTGGCTCAATGTAGATTTTTTCCCATGAATGTTAAAGGTTTTTTTTTTTTAAGAAAGCCCTGTTCTAAATAAATTTCTAGTTTTAACATTTTTCTAAAATCATCACATTTATTTTATAAAGTAAATGCTATGTTACCAAATTTTGATCAAGTGTAGTTGTGATGTAGAATCCAGAGTTTTGTAAAAGCATTTATAACAAATTAGAATAATGTTTTGAATAAGATTCATTAGAATGCAAAAATCATGCATTAATTTTATAAACATTATCATTTTAAATTTAAGCACCAATGATAACTGGAAGAAAAAATAGAATAAGATATTTTTAAAATAAACATATTTTTAAGCACATATGAATTTTAGTTTCTTTATAACGGTTCATCACAATAGAATGTTAAAGCATTTTTCAAATTAATTATGCTTTGAAAACAGTTATTAAAATATGGATGTATATTCAAAGGTACAAAAGCAATTTTAAATTCAAATACCGGATGTTATGGAGTGTTTTGGCTTCATAAGAAAGACAGATTATGCAGGAAGCAGTTTATTATTCTTTTCTCACTCAAGATTTCAAATACCAACAATGATTTCATTTATAATTTCACTTTATTTCATTGTTTTAGATAAATGTGCTTAAAGCTACAACATCATTGTTTTAACTGTGTATAGATAATACAATAATAAAATATTGAGATGAAGTGTTATAATAAAACCTGCATAGTGCTGTAATTAACGAAGAATTTTTTTAAGAATCTCTTATTATCTTCACAACACCCTGTGAAATTTTACCCATTCTCTAACTGGAAAACTGAGGCTTAGAGAGATTAAATGACTTCCAAACACTTTGGCTGTAAGTGGCCCCCCTGGGAAGAGATCCCAGGTTGGCTGATTTTGGCTCACTGTTCTTTTCAGTAAGCCATAATTCTCTCAGCATAAATTAACAAGTTAATTGATGTAGTTATGTGTTATAAATATGAAATAAATGGACTTGATTTTTTCTTCCCACTAAAATTCAAAATTTATAAGCTTTTATTTCATTTAACTTTCTAGGATAGACTTCTTTCACAATGATTTAAAAAAAAAGTGATTATCTGTCATTTCTTTGTCTACAGACAGGAGAGTAGTGATTCTATAAAATAATGTGACTCATTCTCTTCTTTGGGTTTTAAACATGATTCAAATACCATGTGAAAATCAAGTATCTTCTTGTAAGCATAAAGGAATATATATGCAATACCTATACTCCATAATGAAAATTGTGGGGGATTCTCAAAAACCAGGCCCCTTCCAAATTACTGAAAATGCTGTCCTTGAAGTGCTAAGGTGGTTTCCCTGGGAGAGATGAGCTCACTTGGGAGACTGGGAGCTAAAATGCCATTGAGGGTTGCCATGGGATACAGTTTTACAAGAGCATTTGCAGAGCAGATGGAAGGAAGCTAAATAAAGTATACTCAGGTACAAAAAAAGAAATTTTCTGTTTATTTTGTCATTAAATAATGGAAGAACTTGAACATTTGTCTATGGGAGTAAATTCCTCCTGTCAGAGCAAATTACATTTGGCATTTAGAAATACAATCACATAATTGTAAACCTAATTTGCTTTAAATCTTGAGAGAGCAGTTTTTATAATGGCATCAGAATGTTCATCAAGGAAAAAGATAGTTTCTAAGAACTGACTGAGAAAAACAAATTAATATTATATTTTACTAATATAAATTTATACTTTCCTCTTTTGAATGATTATAGGTAAACAGAAACAGGAACTATTTATGGCTGTCCTTCTAGGATCTGAACCTGGAAATTCTAAGAATTAATTATCAAAGAAAATAGCAAAGCCTTTAAAATTCTACTGATGATGGCCTTGTTTACAAACTAGTTTCCTATAACTGTTAGTCTGAGTAGCTATGGATACATCATTTTGCTCTATAAAACAGCACCATTTTAATTAGTATAGCTCTTGAGTGGCCTTCAGCGAATTAACTAGCTTTTCATAAAAATGTAATTTCTTACATGAAGTTTGTGTATTGAATACATATGATACATTCCATGTAAATTTCTATTTAAAAAAGCAAGTGAGTTTTTCAGGAATGTGTTGACTAATTAGTCCTCGCCAAAAAAAGTACAAGAGAATATTCACTTATAAATCCTATTAATATTAATATTATTACTAGTATTAATACTAATTTTTGAATTACTACTTGAAATGTACTAGCTTCTAAAAGTAAGAAATCCTACACAGAATGGTCAACAGAATAAATTAAAACGAAATAAACAAAAACCTGTAGCTTCTTGTGTACTAGTAGATGATTCAAGAGAGACAAATTGTTGTGAGACAGAAAGAGAATGATAAAATAACCCTTCCTTCCTACCTTCCTTCTTCCTTCCCCTCCTGTATTCATTTATTTCCATCTTCCTTCCTTCCTTCCTTCCTTCCTTCATTCCTTCCCTCCCTCCCTCCCTTAACTTCCTTCCGTTTGCTAGGATTTAGAATGTTCAGGTTAACATTATTAGCAAGAATGCATTATAGATGATTTTCTTCATGTTGCATCATATCAGAAAGTAAAAACTTATTACATTGTCCTACTATTAGTGACAATCAACTACAGATGTACTCATTTGGCTAAGATAATGACTGGCAGTTCTGACCACTGTAAATATACATTTTCCTTTTGCAGCCTATGCTGGATTTTTCTGCCAACATTTGAATATCCTACTCCCCAACAATCACTGACATAATGGTTTTAGCATTAATTGATGACCTTTCCCTGAATCAGTTATAAAAGTTGAATTTCCAATTCTATCATTCCATATACATTTATATCTAGCACATCTTTGACAAAAATTTTGTCTTCTTTCCCCTTTCTCATACCTGCATATGTATGTATGTATGCAAATATGTATTTATTATCATTAGAGTTCATTAATTTTTTATACCAGATATTATAATCAATTGTAGACATTATCATTTGGGGATGCTCATGTCATGTATGTTTCCAGTAGGAACATCTTCAAACTGGGTTATCATTCCTCTGAACATGATCCCATTAGTCTTTAAACTTCCTTAATTTTTAGTAGAATACAACATCCCAAGCACTACTTGTACTGTGGTTGCCTCAGATCTGAAATCAACTGTCTAAGAAGGAAGAAAAATAAATTATCTGATGGATGCATTTGAAAGAAGGAACCAGGAAAATGCAGCTCAGTCCCTTCAGGGTTCACTTTCTAAGTAGGTCTCAGCATGATGTATGCCTTTCAGAGTGCTCTCATCCACTGCAGTCAAGGGGCTGCCCCTGCAGAGGAAAATGTGGTTGCCCAACTGAGACAATGACCTGATGGAAAAATTTAAGGTGGAAGGACAGACCCATTATATCTGTGGATTTAAACTATGTATTCCAATGTAGCTTTTATCAAGAATGAAACTGTTATTTTTTTCATCTCCAGTCATCATGTTCCCTATATCTCTTAACTGGTTGTGAACTTGGACAAGGAAGATAAATATCCTTTTACTGGATTCAAAATCATTATAGACTTCTTTTAACTAAAAGTTTCATCACATCAAAATATAAACAGAAACACATGCACACACATGCAACAAAAATTTTACCTAAAAGAAAGTGATGTAATTACGATATACTCTAATGTCCAAAGACTACTCAATTATGAATAACTTACCAAAAATTATTTATGTAGGCTGTTGGAAAGAGTTAGTAGTACAGTCCAAAAAAGACTAAAATTCTTGAAATTTGGTATGTCCTAAAGGAGTGTCTGGCTTATCCAAGCAGTGAACACTACCCATCTACCTGCTGCTAGTGATCCTCTCATTAACTTAACAGAGCTACTGTACTTTGCAAAAAGGTCAAAGAGTAGCTTTAGTCTGAAAAGAATATGATTCACAGATTCCAATTATGATGGCCTCACTTTCTAAACAGATACAGACAAAGATTATTTTTTTTTCACATATGTGTCTTTCCTAACTATAATGAAAATTCCTCCAGTGTTTTATAACCCTAACATAATATCTTATAAATAGTAGGTATTCAATTAAAGTTTTATTTTCAAAGTCATTCTTATTCAATAATCAGTTATGAACTTTGCCCCTTTTAAACATTATTATTTTTTGTCTTTATAAAACCTTTTTAGATATTACAGAGAAATTTCATGAATGGGTCAGGGGAAGCAATTTCTCCTTTTACTTCCAAATTGCTTTCCAAACACATTACTATGATAGGGTATTCACTGATTTTACTCTGCCAGAACAATTGATTGGGTACCAGTGTTTCCACAATCTCAAAGGGTATCTTAAAACTCTGATAATTTTCATTATGCTAAAATGCATTCTCATTTAAATTTCTATTGTCTACTGAAAGCAGTAACTGCTTTAAAAATTTATTTTTTCCCCTGAGAGAATACATGCTTACTTGAAGAATATATTATATATCTTCTGGTATCTAAGTGACTCTCTGGTGGTAAATATGCTGCTCAGTGACATTAACTCAGGCCACTAAGTCCCTCTTTAATGCATGTCTCCTGCTATTTAAAATCAAGGGAATTTCCTGACCTGCATTTATTTATATCTTTCCTCCCCCCAACAGACACATACACCACAATACTCAACAGACTCTGGAAATATTCATATGAAATGCCTAATAGCAGTTACCTCTAAGGAGGAGAACTAAAGGTCTGTATACAGGGACAAAACAGAAAATTACTTTCATCTCTATTTTTTTTAACCCTTTGACTTTATGTTAGCATATTGCATGTATTATCAATTGAAAAAAAAAATAGAATATTCAAGGCACAAATCCAAACATTTTGAGGTCTGCCAAAGTATCAGTCTTGAAAAAAACTAATTTTCCAAGTTTAATTGAGCAATTATTTCCCCCCACACAACTAAGATATGAAGTAAGTATCCTGCACCTGGATAACACCTTGTCAGGTTTAGGAAGGATAATGGGTACTTTGCTATTACCTCTCCATTTTTTTATGTGTCTTTTGAAGGAGTTCCATGTAGAACTTGCTTCAATCATTGTCTTTGAGATCTTATTCAAATAAAAGGACAGGGGCCTCCTGGTTGGTTATTAGGGCAGCTCATGCCTTCTTTCTTCCATGCAGAGTCTCCTCAGCTACATATAATTGGAAATACTGGAGAGGAACTATTTCTGAGTTACAAATATAGAGTTCCATTTGGAAACACAATCCACAGCAATGAAGCTAATTAGATAAAGAAATATAAAACACTGTGGGTTTTTTTTTTTAATTCTGGCATTCTTCTTAGAGTAAGAACCCCTCAACAATTTAGTGAAGGATCTGCTAATATTTACTAAAGTCATCAACAGAGATAAGTTATTTAATGCATAAATTACACTTGATACTGATTTAGGTGATCATTGTCTAGGACAGAATACTCAAAAATATGGTCCAAGAAATATCTGCCATGAGAATCACTAATATTCTTTGTTAAAAGTACAGGTGCTTCAACCTTCCCTCAATCCCAGCAAATCAGAATGTTTAGGGGTCCACTCTAGGCATCTAGATTGTTTTAAACCCATAGCTAGAATCTTTTTTATCGTTAAGCTCTAAAGTAATGAAACTAAAATCTTAAAAAGAGAGAATGAGAGAGAGAGACACTGCATCTGTTTGCAAGTACATAGAGAGAAGATACAGTTGATATAAATTTATAAGGTTATAATACATTTTTATATGGTGCCAAAATTAAAAGAAATTCAGAAAAAAGTTCTCTATTTTTAAAATGATCGTATTGGTTACTAATACATTTACAAACATCTACATGAATATGCATATATGACTACAAACAATCTACATGAATATGCATATATGACTACAAATGATATACATATATAAAGTGTTAGTACAATGTAAATGTAAACATATGAAATGTCAATAATGATTACCTATACTGCACCTATAGGCACAATCACCTACGTGTACACATGTAATAGAACACATATATGATTTTATATAAAGTAATACAGTTCCAAGGGAATGAAGATTTGGTGGAAACTTAAGAAATAAATCATGTTAATTTCTTAAGGAGAACCAGATAAAAGCATTATTATATGGGAAATATTAGCTCTTTGGAGAAAGATTCATTTTGATATTTATTTGCTTGAATAAATACTGGTAGCCACTCAGCTAAGGCTATTTTTCAAAAGGTGTGGGGGCAGGTAGTAGTTACAATGAGGGCATAGAGGGAGAAAGTGCTAAAAAAATATTTTGAACCAGATGAGACATATAAGAAACATATTTATAACACAGAGACAATGATTAAAGATGAGTATGTAACTTTAACCAAATTCTATGGTTTCATTGTAAGGTCTTAATGACTTATCATAAGTAACTATATCCCTATAGCACTTCTTCAAGACCATGGAAACAAGATCATGAAAATATAAAATGGTCTTGTTATATTTGCAGTAAAACAAGGTTATTATCACTCAGCAATCTCTAGAAAATGAAGTAATTCAAAGTTGAGCACATTTTTTCCCAAATCTTTTTTCAAAATGTTGAAGACTAAAAAATATTAATATATTAATTCCACCTATAATAATTAAATACATTAGAAGTGGTATATCTGCCTAGAAAAAAAGTAATGACTATGAGAAACAAGGTACATTCCTATACACCTTTGGGCCATAAAACTATTTTATCTCATTATAAACTAAACTATTTTCTACTTTTTCAATGCTTCACTTTAACTTCTTTCCTTTTTCCCTTGCTCTTTTGGTTTTTAATTCTCTTTTGTACTAATAAATCCAATTAAAACTGTTTCTAAACATGAAATTGAAGGAAATAAAATCATCCATTTTTTTCCTAAAATATTTCTTTTCAATTTTTAAATTAAACTAATAAAATACAGTCAGGGATGACTAACGTTTCTAAGGCTGATTCTCTCTCCAGCTTTCAAAATCCCTTGCTTTATGTATAGAATCCTTAAATGTTTGTTACAGTTTTCTTCAAGCTGTTATCTATTTTTCCTCACTACCATCAACAGAACACTATTCCCAAGTCTATGAGAGTCTATCATGTCTTTGGAAATTTCTAGAGGAGTTTCTGGCCTCCCTTAGCAACAGAGTGAATGCCTCAAGAGCCCTACTTTCATTTCAGAAAGTTCTTTTTGTTGAACTGAATCTCTCAGAGAGTACTCTAAGAACATTTCTTTTTATTCTCAGTAGAGAAATTGTCACCCTTACATCTCCCATCTAGAATCTTTAATTTCAATGATCAAATTTCCATTTCTTTTTCCTTTACAGATGAGAATCAGTTTCAGTATATCATGACTAAGGGTGATGTTCTGTGATGAATAGATATCTAATAGATATATAAAGTTGAAATATGTAAGATAACTTAAGCCACTGCTGAATAACTAATAATAATAATAAAAAGAAAAAGAAAAGAAGAAAAAACAAGAAGACCAAGAACAAAAAGAAACAGGAGGTAATTCAAAATGGCAGTGTAGGAAAATCCTAAACTCACTGCCTCCCATAGACACACCACTACATAAGGAACAAAGGAACAGTTCCCTCTGAAAAAAGACCTAAAAACTGGCTGAACAGTTCCTCCACAACAAAGGATAAAAGAGCGACATGTAGACCTGGAGGACAGGCAGAGATGTGGTCCTCCCCAAAACCCCAATCCTAACATGATAAGCTACAATTGGGAAAGATCTAACAAATAACAGAGCTTCTCCCTGAGAAGCAAAAGTTTGTGCCACATATTAGGTAAGCCGAACCTTTGAAACCCACACCAGAGAGACAAGCCCTCAAAGTTCTGCCTTTAAAAGCCAATATCCTTATGTTCAGAAGACCCAAAGGCTGTAGGAAACACAGATTCCATTCTTAAAGGGCTAGTAGGCAAACTCACTCACCATAGGACCCAGTGCAAAACCAACAGTTTGAAGATGACCTAGACTATATGGGAAGGAGATACGCTAATCACAAAGCATCTGTCAGAAGGACATAAGACTTCGGGAGCTCTCTCCAGGAACAGTAGGCAGGTGCTCTTCCTCTACCTTGCTGGCACCAGTGCTGGTGGACATCATTTTTGTACTCTACTTCTACCTTGCTAGTGCTGGGGACCCCATGAAGTCATAGCACTCTCCAACTGCCCCACTAAAGTCAGTGGGTGTGACCTGCCCTTACACTCTCCCAGTGCCTCTTAAAACCAGCAGGCGTGCCCTGGCCCTGCACTCTCCCAGTGCCTTGATAAAGCCAGTGGACATACACCAGCTCTATGCTCTTGTACTTGCTAAAAAGCTGGTGGGCACTCCTAGACCCTGTGCATTCCCATAGCATCTCCAAAGCCAGTAGGCATATGCAGTCCACATACAGAACACTCTGATTGCCTGCGTCGAGTGGCCAAGGAGGTTTATATTTCTGGTCCTGATGGGACTGAAACTATTGAAGAAAAATTTCTTGTCAGGCTATCAACCTGGAGTGAAAAACAGCAGACTTAAACATGCCCCCAGGCTTTCTGTAAAAAAGGCATAATTACTTCTCTAGAGCTTCAGGCTGAGGGGCAGACTTCAGGTTTGCCACACTTCTTGAGACTGCAGAGGTGCTCTCAGAGAATGCAGACTGGGGAAAGCTATCCTTGCACTCTCCCTTAACATCACTAAGCTCACCAGTACCTCCCAGAAAGGAGCTCTTACACTCATCTGGAGCCCTGATTTTTATGACTATTAGCAGGGGACACCTGCAGATCACCTGGTCTGGAGGCAAGCAGGGTATACAACTGTGGTCCCACAGAACTATAAATGTGTGTATTTTAAAAGCTGTGGCCTGAGGGTCTGCCCCCCAATCAGCCTGAAACCAGATGCTGACTGAGTTTGGAACACTGACAGATCTTGTTACGCCATCAAAAACTGTAACCTATCAAGAATAAATCAAGCTGCCTAGATAATCACAAAGGTTCGAGAAACAACCAAGTGCCAGAGCAAAGTTGAACAATAAGGTTCATCTCCTACACAAAAACACTCCTTCAAGGTGGCTGTTTGACCTAGCATATAAAAACACAGAGAGTCAAGCAAAATGAGGAAACAGAAATATGTTCCAAAAAATAAAGAAGAAGATATAGCCTCAAAAACAAAACAAAACAAAACCTTAATGAAATAGAAATAAGTACTTCACTAGATTATGAGTTCAAAATAATGGTCATGAAGATGCTCACCAAATCGGAGAAGAATGAATGAACACAGCAAAAATTTCAACAAAGATATAGAAAATATAAAAAAGTACCAAACAGAAGTCACAGAGCTGAAGAATACAATAACTAAACTGAAAAAGAAACTAGAAGGGTTCAACAGCAGACTAGATGAAGCAAAAACAAAAACAAAAAAAATTCAGTGCCCTGGAAGGCAGGACATTGGAACCCACCAAACAGAGCAACAAAAAGAAAAAAAGAATTTAAAGTGAAGATAGTTTCAGGGACCTATGAGACAACATCAAATGGAACAACATTTGCATCATAGGGATCCCAGAAGAAGAAGAAAAGATGGAAAATAAAGAGAAAACTTATTTGAAAAAGTAATGGTTGAAAACTTCCCTAATCTGGGAAAGAAAATAGACATCCAGATCCAGGAAGCTAAGGGAGTTCCAAATAAGGTGAACCCAGAAAGAACCACACCAAGACAAATTATAATTAAAATGACAAAAGTTAAAGAGAGAAAATTTATAAAGCAGAAAGAGAAAAACAATTTATTACATATAAGGGACCCCCCCACCTCTGATAAGGCTATCAGCAGATGTTTCAGCAGAAACTTTGTAGGTCACATGAGAGTGGCATAATATATCCAAAGTGCTGAATGGAAAAAACTTCCAACCAAGAATACTCTACCCGCAACATTATCATTCAGAATTGAAGGAGAGGAAAACGTTTGTCAGACAAGCAAAATCTAAGGGAGTTCATCACCACTAAACCAGCCTTACAAGAAGTATTAAAGAGGTTTCTCTAACCTAAAAAGAAAGGACACTAATTAGTAATAGGAAAACATATGAAAGTAAAAATCTCAGTAGTAAAGGCAAATATATAACAAGGTAGTGGATTAATCACTTATAACTAGTATCAAAGTTGAAAGACAAAAGGAGTGAAAATAACTATAATTACAACAATTAGTTAAGGGATACACATGCACACACACACAAATGTAAAATGTGACATCAAAAACAAAATGATGGGGGGGAGGTAGAGTTTTGGAATGCATTCAAACTTAACTTATTATCAACTTAAAATAGACTATATATATATATATACCAGTTATATGTGAGCTTCATGGTAACCACAAAGCAAAACCTAGAGCAGATACACAAAAATAATGAGAAAGGATTCTAAGCAATACACTAAAGAAAATCATCAAACACAAGAGAAGAGAGTAAGTGAAGAAGAAAGGAACACAGAGGAACTACAAAACAGCCAGAAAACAATGAACAAAATGGCAATAAGTACCTACTAATTATTAGTATCATGTAAATGGGCAAATTCCCCAATCAAGACACAGAGAGTGTCAGAACAGATAAAAAAATAAGAAGAATCATCTATAAGCTGCCTATAAGAAAGAGACTCACTTCAGATGTAAGGATACACACAGACTGAAAATGAAAGGATGGAAGAAGATATTTCATAATAATGGAAACCAAAAGAAAGCTGGGGTAGCTATACTTATATAATACCAAACACATTAAAATAAAAACTGTAATAAAAAAAACAAGTATGGGCATTATATAACAATTAAAAGGAACAATCCAACACAAAGATATAAAATTTGTGAATTATTATGCACACAAGACAGGTGCACCTAAGTACATAAAACAAGTATTAACAGACTATAAGGCAGAAATTGACAATACAATACTAACAAGGAAATTTAATAATACACTTACATCAATAGACAGCTCATCCAGAAAAAAAATCAGCAAGGGAACATCAACCTTAAACAACACATTACACAAGAGGGACCTGATAGATATATAGAGAACGTCACATCCAAAAGTGGCAGAATACAAATTTTTCTGAAATGCACATGGAACACGCTCTGGAATAGATCATATATTAAGCCACAAAACAAGCCTCAATAAATTTAAGAAGACTGAAATCATATCAAACATCTTTTCTGACCACAACTGTATGAAACTAGAAATCAACTATAAGAAGAAAACTGGAAAAATCACAATTATGTGGTGATTTAAAAACATGAACCAGAACAACAAATGGATCAGTGAAAAAATCAAAGGAGAAATCAAAAAACTTTGGGACAAATGAAAATGGAAATACAACGTACCAAAATCCATGGGATGTAGAACAAGCAGTTCTAAGGATGTTCATAGTGATACAGGGTTTACCTTGAAAAGTTCAAGAAAAGTTTCAAATAAACAATCTAACTTTACACTTAAAGGCACTAGAAAAAGAAGAAAAACAAACTTAGTAAAAAGAAGAAAATAATAAAGATCAGGGTGAAAACAAAATAAAAGCTAAAAACACAATACAATCAATAAAATTAAGAACTGATTTGAATGGATGAACAAAATTGACAGATTTTTAGCTAAACTCACCAAGAAAAAAGACAGAGGGCTTCAAGTAACAACATCAGAAATGAAAAAGGAGTTACAACTGATACCAAAAAAACCATAAGAGACTAAAATAAACAAGTATATACCAACAAACTGGACAACCTAGAAGAAATGGATAAATTCCCAGAAAATTACAATCTTCCAAGACTGAATCATGAAGAAAGAGAAAATCTGAATAGAATGATTACTAGTAAGGAAATTGAATTAATAATCAAAAACCTCCAATAGACAATAGTCCAGGACCAGACAGTTTCACCAGTGAATTCTATCCTATATTCAAAGAAGGTTTAATACCTTCTCAATCTCCTCCAAAAAACTGGAAGAAGGAATGCTTCCAAACTCATTTTATGAGTCCAGCATTACCCTGATATCAAAACCTGACAAGGACACCACAGAAAAAGAAAACTATAAGTCAATGTCCTTGATGAACATAAATGCAAAAATCCTCAAGAAAATAGCAAACCAAATTGAACAATACATTGAAATGATCATATACCATGATCAACTGGGATTTATTCCAAGGATGTAAGGATGGTTCAGCATCTGTAAATCAATCAACATGATACACCACATTAAAAATGAGAGATAAAACTGAGGGTTCTAGAGGGGAGGAGGGTGGGGAGATGGGTTAGCCTGGTGATGGGTATTAAAGAGGGCATGTACTGCATGGAGCACTGGGTGTTACATGTAAACAATGAATCATGGAACACTACATCAAAAACTAATGATGTAATGTATGGTGATTAACATAACATAATAAAAAAAGAAGTAAAAATGAGAGAGAAAGGTCATAAGAACATCTCAATAGATGAAAAAAAATGCATTTGGCAAAACTCAAGCCCAATATATTGTAAAAACTCAACATAAGTGGGTATAGAGGGAAAGTACCTCAACATAATCAAGAACATATATGACAAGCCCACACCTAACATCATATTCAACAGTAGGAAATTGAAACTTTTCCTCTTAAGATCAGAACAATAAGCTCCACTCTCACTATCTGTATTCAACACAATATTGGAAGGCCTAACCACCACTATCAGGCAGGAAAAAGAAATAAAAAGCATCCAAATTGGAGAAAAAAAAAGAAGTAAAATTCTCACTATTTGTGGATGAGATGAATTTATATATGGAAATCCCTAAGATTCCACCAAAAAACTGTTAGATTACATGAATTCATTAAGTTTCAGGGTACAAAATCAATATACAAAAATCAGATGCATTTCTATACTCTAACAATGAACTATAAGAAAGAGAAATTAAGAAAACACTATTTACAACTGCATTTGAAAAAAAAGTAAAATACACAGGAATAAATCTAACCAGGGAGCTGAAAGACCTGTACACTGAAAACTATAAGACACTGCTGAAAAAAATTGAAGAAAGATGAATGAAAGATATCCCATGCTCACATACTGGAAGAATTAATATTATAGATTCAGTGTAATCCCTAGCAAATTTCCAATGACATTTTTCACAGAAACAAACAAATTTCTGTGGAACCACAAAAGATCCCAAACAGCCGAAGGAATGATAAGAAAGAAGAACAAAGCTGGAAACATCATGCTGCCTGATTTCAAAATACATTACAAAGCTATAGTAATCACAACAGTATGGTATTAACATAGAAACAAACTGCTCAATGGAACAGAATAGAGATCCCAAAAATAAAACCCGCAATTTTATGGCCAATTAATTTATAACAAAAAAGCCAAGAAAATACAATGGGGAAAGGACAATCTCTTCAGTAAATGGTGTTGGGAAAACTGAAAGCCACATGCAAAAGAAACGAGAGCATACACAAATATCAACTCAAAATAGATCAGAGACTTGAATATGAGACTTGAAACCACAAAACTAGAAGAAAACATAGGTGGTAAGCTCCTTGACATAGTTCTTGGTGTTGACTTTTTTGGATCTGCCTCCAAAAACAAAGGTAACAAAATCAAAAATAAATAGTGGAACTACATCAAACTAAAACAAAACAAAACTTCTACACATCAAAGGAAATCATCAACAAAATGAAAAGGCAATCTACTAAATGGAAGAACATATTTGCAAATGTTATATCCAATGAAGGGTTAATATCCCACATATATAAAGAACTCCTACAACTCAAAGGCCAAAAAAAAAAACTATCTAATTAAAAAATGGGCAGAGAATCTGAAGAGATATTTTTCTGATGGCCAACAGGCACATGAGAAGATGCTCAATCAGGAAAATGCAAATCAAAATAACTTTGAGATATCACTTCACACCTGTTAGAATGGCTATTATTTTAAAAAGACAAGAAATAACAAGTGCTGGCAAGGATGTGGAGAAAAGGGAACCCTCAATTAGTGTTGGTGGGAATATAAATCGGTGCAGCCTTTATATAAAACAGTATGAAGGTTCCTCAAAAAATTAAAAATAGAACTACCATATGAACTACACTTTCCACTTCTAGGTATTTATCCAATGAAAACAAAAACACTAATTCAAAAAAAAAAAAAAAAATGAACCCTTATGTTCATTGCAGTATTATTTACAATACCCAAGATACAGATACAACCTGTGTCCATCAACGGATGCATGGATAAATAAGATGTGATATATATATATATCACACTGGACGTGGAGCCTCCTTAAGATTCTCTCTCTCCCTCTCCTTCTGCCCCTCCCCCTCTGCTCATGCACTCACTCTCTGTCTCTCAAAAAAACAAAAAGTCAAATCTAAGCCTCAAAAACTCCAAATTTTTTATTAATAGAAAATATTAATTTAAATAAATAATACAAAATTTATACTATTACTTTTATATTAATACAAAATAAAGGTTTTATATTAATAGAAGAAAGTCATTCTGGATTTCTTTGGAAACCAGATGAAAATATTCTGAAATTAGATAGTGGTGATGGTTGCACAATTCTGTGAATATACTAGAAATACCACTTAAATGTACATTTTTAAAAGGGTGAATTTTATGGTATGTGAATTACACCTCAATAAAAAATAAATAATAAAATAGTAGTTCTTATTGTCCAGTGAAAATGCTGAATTGTCTCATACTAAATGGAAGCATAATATGTGGCACTGGAATGTACAGGGAGGGCTATAAAGAATGACATGATAATACTTATTTGAAGATACTCGTAGCAAATGCTGAAATAAATGTACCATTCCAAGCTCCGTTCTAAGGAGTATTACTGAACACCTAACAAGTGTATTTACTATCATAAATTTTGAAGAAAATGAAACAGTTTATATGGAGAATATAATGCTTATTTTTTACTTATAATGATAGGTTCATTAGCAATTCAAATCAAAATGAGTCATATGTTAAATTTTGCTTAATATAATCAATAGTTATTAAACATTTATTTAAGATGAAAAAAGCAAACTATGTATTTAATATTTTAAAACCTACATCCATAGAATGTTGAGATAGAAAAAATCTAAATGCAACTCTAACTTCTTTGTTTGAAGAAAATGAAATCCAAAGAAATTACTGGCCCAAGACCATGTATTTAGTCAGCCAGCACCAGACCCCAGTTTTTTCCACTCCTAGTCTGTGCTTGTTTTCCACTGCCCTCTTCTCAATCACTGACATTAAACACCAGGGAGCATTTATCCTGATGCAGACTTGGTGAATATCTGTAGCCATGTTGACCCTGCACGTTCTGAGTTGTTAGGCATATGCTGCCTATACTTTTTAAAGGTTTTTAAAAGGAGCATCTTGTCGAATAAGAGAGATACACTTGGTAACGAAAATACAGATAGTCATAATCAGGTCATTCTGAGTTGCTATTTATGTATCAGAATCACTTAGGAAAAAGTCTATTTGAGCACCATTTTGTAAGGACTATTTTTTACAACATCTACTTTTTTTGCCCACTAAAATTTTGGCTGTGAGTTTTAATCCACCTGAGTCAAGGTTTTGAAGCTTAGCTTCTTCTTAAAAGAGTTTAATACTTTAAGACAAAGAAAAATATTTTTTGGTCCCGGTTGACCATACATGCTACATAAAACTCAGTAAACAGTTAATATAGACCAATGTATATTACAGCAGAAAAAAAATCATCCTTAAGACAGAAAGTGGCTGGAAAAAGCCATTTACCTACTTTTCCCAAGTCTGGTTATCAGATTACTGATTCTAAGAGTTATGTGGAGTTTCTCCCATTCAATGGCATCAGTGGCTCACGATAGTGCTCTTAAATGCCTTCATTCTCTTTGTGGAATAAGCATTCTTCTTCATAGTGAGTGTTTCAATTCCTCAATCCTTAAAGGTAGTGAGACTGAAAAGCTTGCTTAAAATACTGATCTGGTACAGTATCAAAAAGTATTTTTAGAAAATAACTATAATTTCAAAATTTTGCTTGGTCTTTGTGTAGCTAAAGATGATGATTTCAAATAGTTCTTTGGGAAGAGATTATAATTGGCCTTTTTTCTTTCAGTCAGATTGGCCCTTAGACATAGTTTTTAAGGCAAGGCTAATAATAAAAAGAAGTAAAGTGCTCTGCTTAGGAAAGTTACAAGAATTTGATGAGTCTTCTGTCAAACCAGGAATAAATGTTTCTATGAGAGGGCTCCTGTAAAATTTAAAGCATTTTTTTCTTTCCCCTACATACTTAGAATTTAGCATCAAATTTTAGTTTTCATTATTTCTTTTCCTTACATTGTAATTCACTCCACCATCCTGAGCATTAAGTTATCCGCATCCTAGATTGTAGTAGGAGTTACTTAGGAGGTGAGAGACAGGGGTGGTTTTCAGTCTGAAATAACATGGTGATTCAAAAAGAACATATTTGCCATGGAAGGCCAGAGTAGAGGGCAGAGCTCCAAGTGACCAAAAAGATGTAAGTTGCAATAGGTTGCCTTCAAGGCAAAATCAGACAAATCTCTTCTCAATTTCAGAAGAAAGTCAATTTGTTTGCCATAAATAACATCTGGTGCTTTACCCACTCCATATAAATACCCCACAGCAACTGGTTACTTGAGACTGTTAAAGCTACATATTTCCCTGTGTATAATCATTACCAAAGAAGACAATCTATGTGGTATGGAAGAGGAGAGGGTATGGAAAATGTAGTGCTCGGACATGGGCCAGATATATCTAAAAACGTGTCATTCTACAACTTGAGAACAGGAAAGCAGATTTTTGACACATAACTCTCCCGATTACTAAGATCTCTGGAAAAGAGAATTAATGTTAGATTTATGTTAGAGTCTTGTTGGGTCCCCAAAGGAATGAAAGGAACAAAATGTCTAAACTTGTTCGTATCTTTAAAAAACTAGAAATTTTATTTTGAGATTGAAAGTATACGACAAATTTTACTTTAGTCAAATGGATTGCTACCTTAATGCTGTCTTTCCATTCAATTCAAATTTCACAGCCCTCATTATTTGCCTAAGTATTATTGTAATTTTTACCATTGGTATTTACTTTCTATTATAATTCTGACACATTTTCTAACTTTAAAGTTGTCAGGACTTCCTTCAAGATTTTTCTTAATAGACAACCTTGTTACTTACTAGACTGAAACTCCAGAATATGTGAAAAAGAGAACTATTCTGAAAAAAATAATTATGTTAATATATTTCAATGATATTATGACAATAGAACAACATGACAGACAAAACTTGATGATAAAATACATGGTAATATCTTTCATGCAACATCAACAGAGTGATTATTTTTTAATAGCAGCAAGGAAAATTCAACTACCAACATGTTTTCACAATATTAATGGATTGGTTTTTTTTTTTTTAAGATTTTTTATTTATTCATTTGTCAGAGAGAGAGAGAGAGCACAAGCCAAGGGAGAAGCAGGCTCCCTGCTGAGCAAGGAGTCCGATGCAGGACTCGATCCCAGGACCCTGGGATCATGACCTGAGCCGAAGGCAGATGCTTAACCGACTAAGCCACCCAGGTGTCCCAATATTAATGGATTGTAAGTTTCAGATTTCCCAGCCAAATGCTATGGATTAGGTTCACCGGGCCAATATCTAATAATAATAGCTCTTTTTTCCTTTTTCAGAATATGTCAAATATGTACTCCTGGTAAAATATGTCAAACAAAAAAGAAACAAAATCAGTATCTTCAATCTGAGAACAATGAACAAAGTACATCATTAATGATAAAAGGTAAGTTCCAGGCTTATATCTAATCATTTGTACTATTTCCATATCTCTGGGGAAATATTTCCTCTCGCTATGACTGAACTAAAATCTTTAGGCTACAAATGAAAATTTTAAAAAAAAATTTAAGCTATTCTAAAAGCTTTTCATGAAATAATTTCAAATAATCCTTACAATGCACTACTCAGGTACCATTAGCATACTCATTTCATGAATGAGAAAACTGTAGTAGAGGGGGTGAAGTCACCTGCTTCTCCTCTGACTTAACCTCTTACACACATGACAACCTTGCCTCAGTACCTATATTAGTAAACATTGAGCATTAAAGGGAACATCCCCATAGCTTTAGGAGTCTATTACTATTTGCTTTAAAGCAGCCATACAAATTAAATTAGAGTCCATGATGTAAGACTCTTACTCTTAAGAAAGAGTTACACACAGAGACATCTATTTACCGAAAATGGAGGTGACTTACCAAAGGTAGGATACAGTGGTGTGGAGACAGTCACAGAGATAAAAATTACTTGTCCCTGTCTTCATAGAGTTTACAATATAGTAAAAAGACACAGTACCCAAATGATTAAAAAGCCCATGACACAGAAAGGGTCAAAGTGCTTATGGAATATCTAAGGAAAAGAGATTATTTATGGCTGAAGAGGTCGGGAAGGCCTATATACCTATTAACAACCAAGTTAATAACAACAAAAACAAGCATAAAAGGAAATTTTAATTTTGTTTGGTGGGTGGGTGGGTGGGTTGCTTGGTTGTTAACTTTGAGAGGTTTAAGCTATAGAGGAGCTATCATTTTAAAATTGCAACTAGTCTGGGCTGCACTTTTCATGGGATCTATGGCATGAGACTTTTCTTTAGTTCTGGAAAAATATCTCGAAAAGGCTCTTTATAGAGCCTTATATCTCTAATATAGAGAGAGTCACCTCCCATTGTTTCTGGACAAAGTCATTCACCTGACTGTTTCTTTGGGAGAAGTCCTTCTTCTATATTAATTTAATTTGACTACTATTTGTTCAATGTGTATGTATATATCTGTTGAGAAGTTACTCTCTGACTAACCTTAGTAAGACCCCTAAGACTTCAGCGTAGATCTTCATAAAGACATTTGATGAAAGACATTAATGAGAAAATGGTCTGGGCTTGGTTGAGTCCAATATGCATTATAAAATCAATGTCCTATATGGGGTGTTATTTAAGACTGGCCAAACTACATTTTGGGAACTGATATGACAGTCCTGGGAGAGATACAATATAAGAAGACATTCTTATAGATGAGATAAAGGTTTTCAAGTATCAGTGAGCCAGAAAGAGTTAGATACTGTGGCCACAAGTGGGAGTCAGAGAATTGTTGGGGTACGTAGAGCATGAAATCAGCCATAATACCTGGCTTGCTAAAATGTAACACGGAGGCTGCTGGGGGCGATGGAAGGTTTCAGAGAAGGGTGTAGGCCTTTGGAATGCCCAGGCCGGCGTGACCACTCTGCCATTGGAATGCCACAGGGAGTTGCCTTCCCCCAAGCTTTCTTAGCCCAAACAGCCTCCCTGTGATCTAAGAGATGTATGCATTGTCCCTTAGGCTATGTTTAGCAGAACTCGTAGAACACGCAGATTAGCATATCGTATCTTCCCCATATACAGATCCTCCTAGTTCCAGTAAGACCCTTGTCACACATCACATGCTTGAGAAACAGTAATAAGGATTTGTGATTATCCTGAAGGACCAATAAAAGTGGGAGCAAAGAAAAGTAAAGGGTCTTTGTCTCTGAGCGTTGATCCCCTTGCCTTCTCCTCTCTTTCACAGCAAAGTCTGCAATAATATTTCATCCATCGGTACAGGGATTGCTGGCCATTCCCGGCAGAGAACAAGGCCCGACCCTGGGGATTGGAATCACTCCTAAAAAGTAGCACCTGGATTGGAAGGTATAGGCACTCTTGGAGAACTAGGAGTAGTGAGTTTGGGATATTTGCATAATGGGGGCAAGCCAATAGCTACACAAAGAAGCACTCTTGAAATAGACCCTGTAGAAGGAAGATCTGTGTTTTCTGTGGGAACCAACTCTGTACAGCTACATGTTAGCAGTGCATTCTACTCCTTTTTTAGTTATCCCTAAACTTTTATTTTATTAAAGATTTATTTTTAGAGAGGGGGAGGGGGCAGAAAAAGAGAGAGAGAATCCTCAAGCAGACTCCCTCCTGAGCACAGAGCCTGACGCGGGGCTCCATGCCAGGACCCTGAGATCATGATTGACCCCACCCAGGCGCCCCTCCCTAAACTTTTAGAATAGACTTACCAAAATTTGCAGTTATATCTTGCTTGTATTTAGGTAAATTAAGGAAAGGATATGTCTATACTTCAGATGAAGTAGCATGGGCAGAACAGAGAAGAGTGTTGGCGACAGTAAAGAGTAGCAGCAAGAGATAGCCATTCACCACTCCCCAGCTTGTCTTGATGATCTCATGAGGGGTAGGGACTGAAAAGGCATTGGTGTCATGACTTCATTTGAAGGTTCTTCCTGAGCACGTGAGTGACAACTCCCTCCTTGAGAGGCTCTCAGGAATAAGTAAGACCATTGAAAGGGAATAAATTCTTCTGTGGACAAGTAGAAATGCAAAGGCTATCATTGTTGGGCAATCTGATTTTTTTTTAAATGTATTCTGAAATCCTAGGTTGGTAAGGCATAGACTTAGCATCACACAAATCATAACAGAAAAAAAGTCAGAATTTTATTCTTAGTTATCTCATTGGAACTCCTCCCTCACCTTCTCTTGAAATTAAATTACCTGTGAAATGGATATTAAAGCAATGATTTCTTTCTCTGGCCTGGCAAATGAAAACATAAATCTAAGAATTCTGCAGAATTATGAAGATCTATGGTGAGATAAACATGATAGTTTACAACACTGGGAATCTTAGCTAATTGATAACACATAGAAAGTCTCAGAGAACCTGATAATGTGCAACAATAAACACACATGAATGTCATGTGCTAGAGGAAACGCTATTGCCTTAACATTTTAACTTACCTGGAAGAGAACTGGAAAAGTGATCTCAAAAAATGACATTATCCAATTTTTCTGTGCCCAAGCTTAAGTAGAAAGCATTGATCTTTTAAAATTTCCCAAAATCTCATATTTGTTAACCCAATCCTCTTTGTGAAAGTAATGTTCACATTCTGAGAGGCAGTGACTTCCCCTAAATAAAACCTCAAATACTGGTTAGCAGCAGCTGAGCTACCTAAAGCCAGAAAAATGAGGAGGAATGTGTAACACGTCTATCTTCTCCTGACAGTAAGGGGCTTGGAAAATAAAGTCAAAGTGCTGGAGTTACATGAACTACATGTAGTATTTATTTATTTATTTTTTTTTGTAGTTTTTAATTTTATTATATTATGTTAGTCACCATACAATACAGCATTAGTTTTTGATGTAGTGATCCACAATCCATTGTTTTCGTATAAAACCCAGTGCTCCATGCAGTACGTGCCCTCCTTAATACCCATCACCGGGCTAACCAATCCCCCCTCCCCCCTCCCCTCTAGAACCCTGTTTGTTACATGTAGTATTTATTTAAGGAAAAAACAGACCTGAAAGGAGGAGCTGTTCATTCTTGCTGCAAGGCTTGCTTCTTCAGAGCAGAAGAGAATGTCTTTGTTTGAAAATTCAAAGATGCCTTAAGCAGAATGGAAAACCAACACTAGAGAATTAAAATTTAAAGAACACTACACACAAGCCTGTGTATTTAATGGCTACTGTAAGTGCTAAAATACAATGTAAAATATATATCATGAACTATATTAACCTTTAGGAATGTAAGAAGACACTAAATTAGATTTAGACCCACTCAAATTTCTGGACAAAAGATGACATATCTCACTTCATTTTTTTCTCCCCCTACCCCCAATAACAAAGGCTTGCTAATTACCGTATTTTCTCAGGTATAACCTATGTCATTAATCTAAAGACCAGTTAACAAATCAAGGTTTCCATTTCTGAATTGAGCCTTTATCTTTTGACTTCTAACAGCACCAACATTTCTCCATCCATATCAACATAAAATATGCCCCTAAGCATTAAGTATATAGATATATTTACTAGCTGAACTCTAGTTAAGGTACTCATGTTGTACCCATATATCCACAAAAGGTGTCTCTAACTAATAGTAACATCCTTATTCAACAAACCTGAACATGACCTCCCAAACTTTATCAACAGTGCTCCAAGACCATTTCAACAATTCATTAGGATTAGCATAAGAATTAAAACCTATTTGCTACCCTAAGTGTCAAGGGGTCCTGTAAGTAACAGGCCCCTATAACCTGACACTATTATTTTCAGTGGAAGCTTCTAGAATTGGCTTCATGTAGTGGTTTATTTGGTGAATTTATCTTTAAGTAGAAAGGGAAAATGGGGGGGTGGGGGTTAGCAGCAGGCAACACTGGCTTCCTGATCCTTCCTTTGGCAAATATACCTCTCTACTAGCATTTTCCTAAGATGAGGACTTCTAGAATATTTTCCTGTCCAATACTATTTTAAGATCTTAAGATCTTTTGCTTCTGATATAGCTATTGGCTCCTTCTCCATGTAATCAACCAGGGTTAACTTTTATCTGCTTCAGGGGTAAACAGCCATTACAAGTTCCTTTTTTTAGTGATTCCTGGCAACTACTTAACAAAGAAAAGCTCCATAAAGAAACTTATCTAACGAACGCCTCCCCCTCCTCTCCATTAACATTAGCAAGTCTGTAAGATACCAGACCAAATCAAACTCCCAGCTGTTCCTTCATCTAGCTTTTGTCCTGTCTTCAGGCAGTGCACTTCGCAGCAAGGTTGGCTCTTTCAATTCAAAAAAAGGAAAAAAAAAAAAATGGCATGCCTACTAGTTGCAGCACAGAGGTCATCATTCTAAACGGCAATGTGAGAGCTTTAGGTAAATAAGAGGACAACTTGGTAAAAGTACGAGTTCTTCACATACCCTCCCCAAAGGTACAGAAATAACTGTTTAAAGGGACCTTTAGGAATAACATTGGTAGTCCCACGTAATTACTCGAATGCAAGCTAAGTTTAAAAAGTCTTTGTGGATTTTAGCTAAATATAAAAAAGAATAACCTGTAAAATATTCAAATGTGATAAAAATGTAATAAAACAAAATTAACTCAATCATATTTAGGTTTTTTAATAACCAAATTCAACTGAGATATTAGAAACTGTCATGTTCAGAGAATTAGGACACAGTTCCTTTCACTTCTTATGACCAAAAATGCCTTACAGTAACAACCACCCAGTTGTGATTATCCTGAACCTAAGTTAAAGACACACACACACACACACACACACACATGAACCTAACCAGGGAAATCTATTTAGCAGAGTACCAAAATATACTGGAATTACGACTGTGGATGGGGACGCTGACATGATGTCAGTTCGCTAGATTTCTCTCAAGTCTTAATAGTTCCAAAATGGGACAGTGTAAAAATAAACACTACTTGACTAGTAAAAGCAGATAATTCAGATTCTCCATGGAAACTCCATTCTCCATAGATCCAATCCTGCTGAAATCATCTACTACTGCTAATTGTGGACAGCCATCTTCTCCTCAATTAATCACTATCCCAGCCCACCATTGCTTTATCCCTCTCCTAGTTTCATTGTTCATACTTCATTTTCCCAATAAGTCTGAAAATCTTTGGATGAGCAGGGACACTTCTATATTGATTCTGCATAAGCCGCTCCTTGAAGCTAGGGTTCCCATAGCATTCCATGAAGGTCCTCAAATAGAAAAAAAAAATTGTCATCTTAATAAAAATGCAATTAACCAAGCTGACTATTGTTAAATATGTCTCAAGTCCTTTGGAAAATTCTGGCTAACTGACCACTGTGCCATTATAAATAATTCTTTCAAAAAAAAAAGATTAATTTCTATAAGTAATTTTGGAGATTTAAGCAAATGGTGCCTTTTCTTCCTTCTGACCATCCATAATAATTAACATGGACAAAGACAATAATGTAATTGTCACATATATGTAATTGTTATTATGTATATTATATATATACATAATATACATTATATATATATGACATATATATAATGTAATTGTCACACACACCATACACACACACACATTTAATTTCCGGTAGGCAAGGATAGTGTACCCTAAGGAATACAGACCGTCTCTGAGCTCCTCACATTTGAAGAAGTGAATTTTTATTAAATCCAACAGGTGACATCTCAGAAATTATCAGAACATGAAATACATGGTACAGAGAATACAGTAAGAAGGTATTTTTATGGCACGACAAGTAGAGGATGGGTAGGCCTAGAAAAGTTTATCATTCACATCACCTCTTCTGAGACATGGCAACTTTTAAGAGTTTTTCTCCTTTTTAACCAAGATGTTTTGATATTTTGTCTTTGTTTTCCAAAGTTAGTTCCCTGGCAATAGCTTCAAGGACTATGTCAGTGAAAATAACTATTTTTCGATTTAAATCAGTAATAAAAATTCATGCTTTTGGTAAGGAATACCATGAATTCACATAGTTTGGGACATACTTAAAAGTCAGATAAATCAGAAGCTTCCCAAGTGCAGTGGGTGTTGGATGAGTGATGAAAAGAAATTCAGACTGCTTGTTTAAGGTGTGGATTATCTTACGGATTTCTGGATACTTAATAAATTTATGTCAAATGTTCAAACTTCTGACATTCAAACATCATTAATCATGGCTTTTATTGTAGTTATAAGTGTCTCACTTGGGTCTGGCCCACATGAAAAATAATCTGATTTCCTGATTTATTGATGGAAATCTCTTTGTTATTCAACAGGATAAATTATCTGCGCCCAGGGCACCTGGGTGGCTCAGTCGTTAAGCGTCTGCCTTCGGCTCAGGTCATGATCCCAGGGTCCTGGGATCAAGCCCCGCATCGGGCTCTCTGCTCGGCAGGAAGCCTGCTTCTCCCTCTCCCACTCCCCCTGCTTGTGTTCCTGCTCTCTCTATCTCTCTGTCAAATAAATAAATAAAATCTTAAAAAAAAAAAATTATCTGCTCCCAGAGTTTTTCTATTTATACACTGTATTATTGCCTCATAAAACAATGTGATGGAACAGTTACAGCTAAAAACAGTAAAAAATAGGCAATTGTTGATTTTTACCTGCACACAATTAGAAAGTGAAATGTCACTGCAAGTTAATTAGAGAGACTAATTCTTATTTAGAATCCATCACAGAGATCAAATATATGAACCTTATTATTAAATTTCACCTGGGCAGATAATAGTGATTTAAATGATTTTTTATTAACTTTATTTTCTAAAAACTTTGGGAGTGTTCCCAGTGTTGTGTTCTTTGCAAATGTAAAGCACTGGTTTCAAGTCTTTCCCAAGGTTCACATGTCCCCACTAAGTGCAGGGAATGTATGAAAAATACTGCATTTAAAGTGTTATTTGAGACCCATGTGTCTGCAAATAAGTAGTTATGTATAACAAGGATGTGAATTTTTTCCTTCACACAGAGAACCAGCATTTCTTCTAAAGAGCAGGAAAGTCTAATTGGAAAAAATAAATTTGAGATTTCTGACCTCACCCTGCTCCATCAGCCTTGAGCTTTATCCTCTTTGAGGAATGAACTGACCAGAAGTAAACAAGGTTTTAGATTCTTTTCTATCTTAGACTGAGGCCATTCCAACCAGACAGAAAGTGGAATTTTCCCCTTTCTAGAGATGTGTTCATGTTTTGAAAAGCCCAAATCTTCAAAAAGAAAGTATAAAATCTGGTAGGCAGAATAATTGTCTCCCAAAGATGTCTACTTCCTGATCCCCAGAATCTATGAATACATTACGTTCCATGGCAAAGGAGACTTAAGGTGGTAGATGGCATTATGGTTGTTAGTCAACTAAGCTTTCCCTGGATCATCAGAGTGGACCGAATGTAATCACAAAAGTCCTTACATGGCAAGAGGGAGGCAGAAGTGTCAGTATCAGAATGATGTGATGTGAGAAATACTTGATCAGCCACTGCTGGATTTGAAAATTGTAGGAGGCCACAAGGCAAGGAATGTGGGTTGCCTATAAAAGCTGGAAAAAGCAAGGAAACAGATCCTCCCTTAGAGCCTCCAGAAGGAATGCACTGTTGACATCTGATTTTACCCCAGTGAGACCCATTGGATCTCTGACTTTCAAAACTGTATGAAAATAAATCTGAGTTGTTTCAAGCCAGTAAGTTTGTCCATAGTTTGTTATAATAGCAGTAAAAAACTAAGACAACAATGAACAAGAAAGTTGAGACAGTTCCAAGGATAAAAATATTACAGAAGCTTTTCCAGCTGGATTTTGAAAGACTGGTTGCAAGTCCATTTGTCCATAAGTTCAAAATTACAGTATAGAAACTACCACTCATGCCATCTGTGATAGTGACAAAATTGATATCCTTTGCTTGGGAAGAGCTTTATTCTTATCTATGAAATTTTGCAGATGGACAGACTGAGAACAGAATTACCTTTCTATGTTGTGAGCAACAGTCCTCTTGCCTGAAGTTAAGATTTCCCACATGGCACTTGTCTCAGACAGAAGAAATTGTACTCAGAATTTCAGCACAATTGAGAGTCAGAGGTTCCTTATCTCAGTTTCTGAATTTTGCTATGTTCATGGAATTTAGCTCTGAAAACTCAGTTCCAACACCTTCCATAAGGGTTCATCCAAATAGCAAGAACAGGCCTTCGCTCTTCGACTTCCACTTTGCTACCAGCAAAGAAAGCATTGAATGTTGGTCTATTTTTTCACATTATTTCATTTTATGCTTTTATCTAAAAAATAAATAAATAAGACCAGAAGTACTTCTTTCTATCTCACCCTAAGTTTCATTTGCCAACATCCTCAATTCCCTAACCATTAACCACATTACATTTTTACCTCATTTGTTTATAAAATTCACTTTTTCTGGCCTTCCCAAATCTTCAGGTTTTATTGGCTCTTGCCCTTTACAACCATACCAAGAATGCTTTGGGTGGGCAGATGTTAGCATGTATAATTCTAATCCATCCATTCATTCATTTGCCACACATTGTTCTGAGTCCTGTGGTTGCAATGATGAATAAGAACAACACAATTCTTGCCCTTATGGAGCTTTTATATTTTAGTGGAAATGTGGAAAAGGCAGAAACAAAATATTAAACAGGTACATACATATAGACATACACACCAAATTGTTATTTCAGGTGGTGATAAGTAGTATAATTAAATTAAAACAATGGGAACCAGAGTGACTTAGAGGAGATTACTTTATCCAATATGGTATCAAAATTACTTCTAAATTTTAAAAAAGTATTTTATTTTGTCATTTATGATTTAGAAAAAAATGTTATCCCCCATCTTTCCAGAGAATTTAATAGAGTATATATGAACTAGTATTTTAGGAAAAAATAATGATTAGATGATTAGATTAGATTATTAGATTAATAATTATTAGATTATGTGTTGTAAATATACAAACACACACACACACAGAAACACACAAATATGTACTAAAGCTCAACCATCAAAGCAGTAATTCGAACTATCTTAGACTTACAAAATGAAGCCATTAATCTCTAATATACTTGTTCTCTGTCTATCTAAATAGAAACCACCTCTACTCTTTGAACCTAAAAGAAGACTTTCTAGTTTGTAGTAGAAATAACTACCTCAAGTACCCCAGTTTGTAGAAGGAATAACTACCTCAAGTACCCCATAGGGAAAGGGGTGAGGGGAATCAAGAACCACTGAGGTAAAATCAAAATATGTAAACATGAAATGCTAAGTTAAAAGTTGGGAAATGCTGAAAAATAGGCAAACACTATTATTTATACAATATCACCTATATGTAGAAACAAAAGAGATATAATGCTCCTTTAATAAAGAAAGTATGTCCACATGCAGAGAAAAAATTCCATCAACTTTGAGAAAAAATGGCTTGACTTTTTACAGATCAGCATTTATGAATAAATAGTATTTTTATGCCATAGATTAAGTATGCTGACTTCCAGAATATGCTTTATACAAATTATCAAAAAATAAAAAAATCCATCACAGATTATTTTAAACAGCCTCTTCCTTTTATGCATTGAAAATAGTTTTATTTTTTAATATGAATGTAAACTTTTTAAATACATATACTATTATAAAAACCACATAAAACAACATACGTGATAAATACATATTTACAACAGCATATAAAATACATTAACATATTCATGTCTTTTCTTTGAAGTTCTAATCGAACTAAAGTTCAATTAATTGAAATAAAACTTTCAAAAATTGCAAACTATAAAAGGCCAGATAAGTGTGAATACTCTATTGACCTGTCTATATTGTATTTTGTGCCACTTAAGAGCTAACATAAATGTGAGCTGGATACATTTAATACAGGGTGGGTTATATGTATGAAATTCTACAAATGAATACTCTTTTAAAAACAGTATAATACTTTGCATCTACTTTTGCATGTTTTATGGAGTAAATATCAGTTTATGGAGTAAATAATAAAGTTCAAAACTAGATGCTTAAATATGAAAATGTCTTGTCAATAGGCCATTTTAAAGAAAAAGAATAAATTTCCAGTCTCGCAGTAAAATGTGCTAATGGATACCTTGAAAATCACAAATGTAGAATTATGTCTTTTAGAAATGGAACAAAACCTAAATATTCTTTAGCCTCTATTCCTCATTTTACAGATATAGAAATGACATTTCCTGATATATTAAAGGTTTGATAAACTAACTCAAATAATTAGTGACATAGGGTGATTAACTTCATGGCTCCTAACTACGAGCCTGAGACCTTTCCAAATTCATCATACTCTGCTGTATCCACCTAAAATCTCATACCTGTTCATTATAAATAACCAAAGCAAACTTTTTCTAAAACTAAAAGAACTGCGTTTTTATGATTTTTATGGAATTAACATTATTGAACATTTCAAGAACTCTGGTGATTCATTAAAATTCCACTAATCCTACTAAAGATATAGTGTTTATTAGGGGCTGGCTCAGTCATTAGAGCATGCAACTCCTGATCTCAGGGTTGGGAGTTCAAGCCCCATGTTGGGTGTAGAGATTAAAAAAAAATTAATTTAAAAAAGTATATTAAAAAATAATAAAGATATAGCGTTATTTAATTTTTTCAATTTGAAAGAAAGATTTTCATGCAGCAAAATATGTTTTCTAACCTCAGTCCTCTACACACTTAACAATTTCATTGAGGCTCTGGATTTCTACTGAAAAGTTTCTTCATATAAAATGAATCTTATCTAAAATCCCTTCTCTTCATCTTACTTTCTCCCCAAACAGGGTTTTTTTTAATCCTTCAATTGTGAGTCAAAGAAACATATGTTAGTGATAATAAATCATACATGTTTAAGTCTCCATTTAGGTAATAAAGAACTATGTAAAGATTTAATGGGCTGTTTCAATCAATTTTTGATCATTAAGACCAGAGGTTTTTTTTGTTTTGTTTTGTTCTTTTTAATGGTTTATAGACAACTTACTCCAGAATTACCTACAATCCTTGTTACAAAACAGAATCTGGATCCTATTGCAATCCTACTGAACTTAAATTTCTAGATGTGAAGCCCCCAGTTTTACATTTTTAACAAGAACTCCAAGTCAGTCTAACACCAAACTTTCATTTAAATTCTTGAAAATAGTGACAACTTCATATTTGTCTTTACATCTTCAGTGTTCATTTAAAAATATCTGGTACGTATTTCAAAACTACTGTTGAACTCATTAAATAAAATTAGCTCTGGCTTCAATAGGAAAATAAGGGGAAAAAGTAGTATTGATAGAGAAATAGGGAAAAGAAAACTCAAATTGTTGCCATTTTATGAGGCTAAGAGTGCCCCATACGCCTTCCTTATTCAGGATTCCCCAGCCTAACAGCCACACATCTGTTACAAGGACTATTGTGAATACTTCCCATGCACCAAGAACTGTATCAGCTGAAGAGATGTTCTCCTTATTTGTTCTTCAAAGCATCTCAGTATTATACAAATTTTACAGAGGAAATAAGTGAAGTTTGTTCAGAGATTAAATGACTCAAGCATGATGATAAGACTGGAAGTCAATTGTTTTCATTTTTCAGTTAAGGTGTTTTCCTATGATTTTGCTGCCTCTCACTTCTATAATTTGCTTTTTACTTCCCTGATTTATACCCACATATAAATTTATTCATTTTTCCATGAATGGAAAATCTTCAGAACTAGAATATAATTCTAGAAATGCAAATAGTTAAAATGATATTATGGTATATGTTTACATATTATATATTTATGTATTTTATTTATATTTTAACCAAATCTAAAATTAAAGCAATATTAAAATACTAAGAATAGAAATTACTGAAACATGCGTCTGAAGAATCATCAAAAAAAAAAAAACACTGGAAAATAATAGTTCTTTAAACTGATGTTAAGGTAATTATATTAATATTTTTAAAAGATAACTTCTGGGCATACCTTATGCAGGAGAACACGAAATATTTTCCTTAAGAATTGAAGAAGGATACTTCACAATTTATAAAACAATGCAAACTACTCTGTGTCAAAAACTGTTCTGTACATCTGATATATTCCATTGCACAGTGTATTAGTTTCCTAAGGATGCAATAATAAAATACCATGAATGGGGTAGCTTAAAACAATAGAAACTTAAAGTCTCACAACTCTAGAAACCCAGAATCAAGGTGCCAGCCAGGCCATGCTCCCATAAAAGCTGTAAAGGAGTCCTTCCTTGCCTCCTTCTAGTGTCTGGACTATCAGAAACTTTTAGCATCCCTTGGCTTGCACTCATATAACGCCAATCTCTGCCTTCGTCTTCACGTGATGTTCTCCATGTGTGTTTGCGTTTTCACATGTCCATTGTATAAGGACAAAAGTCACTTTGGATCAGGAGTCCACCCTAGTCCAGTATGACCTCATCTTAACTAATTACAATCTGCAACGACCCTATTTCCTAATAATATAACATTCTGAGATACGATGGGTTAGAAATGCAGTGTATGGGGGTGGGGAATACAATTCAATCCATAACAAATATGAAAAAAAATTCAACTTCAATAGTAATTCTGTAAGGTTTTCCAATCTTTTTTGATGATTCTTCAGAAAAATGTTTTAGTCATTCTTAGTAGTTGTTTCTACATTCACTTGGTATCTACATGCATGTGGTATTGTATTCAAAACCCAAAAGAAATGGCAAGATCTTGACTTTATAACTTATGTTTAATCAGTGGCATGCATAGAAATAAGTCAGTGTTTTAATTGGCTAAAAAAGACTATTCCTACCAAATTTCAACACCTTATCAGATGGGTGCTGCCCCTGTGGCAGAAAACAAGTACAATTTGATGAGGACAAATTTGCTTAAAATCAATAATGACTGTAAATTTTGTACTTGCCTCTTCTAAGGAAATTTAAACCAAATACATGGAATATAAAAAGCAAAAGTGTCTAATTCCAAAATTACCTCATCTAACTGTCCCACAAGCAGCCTCTCCTCAGCCAAACTGACCTATTTGTTTCCATACTCACTATTCCCATTCCTATTTCTACAATTATTCCCAACCATCCTCCACCATGAATGTTCTTTTCAGCTTGCATCCTTCCATTCTTCCCTTTCCTTCAAGGCCCAGTTTAAATGACATGGTCTCCATGAAATTTCGGCGTCTAAGAATCCCTCCCCCTCCACTGAGGTCCTACAACTTTATCACCCACCTGACTTCAAGATGGTTTGGACACCAACCCACTGGGAATATATGCTAGTTACATAGGGACAACAGGGTAAAGACACACACTGATTTAGGTTAACTCCATTCCTCACACCCAGAAGAGTATTCTACAAAACCAAATACATGATAGATAGACAGATGATGGATAGATAGATAGATAGATACCATGTACTACATGCTTTTTAATACTAATATTAAATTTACACACCCTATTAAATTATTTAAATGTGACATGTGTATATGGCACAGAATAAAACCACCAAGATGCCTTTTAAACTTACTGCAATGTAAGTTCTATAAGGGCAGTGATTTGGGCTGTCTAATTCACCATGGAATGAATCCCCAGATCCTAAGTACATTGCCTGGATCAGAGTTGACTTTCTGTACACATTCGATGAGTGAATAAATAATCACTTCTTTTCTATTTTCAGTGCCTAATTTAATCTTTGTCATATCTTGCCTAATCCTGTTACCAGAGCTTTCTAATGGAATTGAAGACCTTGGTTAAATATTCACAAAACTATTTCCCATATTCTCCCAAGCATATAGCTAGATATCCTCTTCTAGATTCTCCTGCAGTTAGATGTGGCCATCTGACAGTTTTGGGCCAACAGAACTTGAGCAGAAGTGATGTATACCACCTGGTCTGTGACATATACTGTCTGGACTATAAAACTTCACTCAGCCATCAGAAAGGATGAATACCCAACATTTGCATCGACATGGATGGGACTGGAGGAGATTATGCTAAGTGAAATAAGTCAAGCAGAGAAAGACAATTATCATACGGTTTCACTTATTTGTGGAACATAAGGAATAGCATGGAGGACATTAGAAGAAGGAAGGAAAAAATTAAGTGGGGGAAATCAGAGGTGGAGACTAACCATGAGAGCCTATGGACTCTGAGAAACAAACTGAGGGTTCTAGAGGGGAGGGGGTGGGGGGATGGTTTAGCCTGGTGATGGGTATTAAGGAGGGCACATATTGTATGGAGCACTGGGTGTTATATGAAAACAATGAATCATGGAACACTACATCAAAAACTAATGATGTACTGTATGGTGACTAACATAATAAAAATAGATAAATAAAATAAAATAAATAAATAAATAAATAAATAAATAAATAAAATACAACTTCCCACAAAATCTGCCATGTTCCCTCTCTGCATCTCTGGTCAGATCCAGAAGAATCAGAAGAGACCTTCAAGACCCTAGATAATAAGGAGCTTTTGGAAGAAAGGAACATAAGACTCAAGTATTTTCATGGATAGAGTCTGACCCCCCTTACCCTGGCCAACCTACTGTGGACTATGCTGTGAAAATGAAACTTTCAGTATTAGGAGACCAAAATTTTGGATTGTTAGTTACAGTAGTGCACATATCATAACTAGTACAAAATTGTTACCTCAAAGAAGGGTTTGGTTTTAATAAAAAAAAAAAAAACCCAACACAAACAAACAAACAAAAACTCTTAACATTAATTTGTCAATTGTCAGAAGATAAAATTGTTATCAGAAGCTGAAAAAATGGTGACCCATGTTATGTGATAGCAAAATATTTGTTAAAGCTGTCACCTGAGATCACTCAGAAGACACATGTCAGTGAATCTGGAGCTTCAGGGGCATTGGTTGGAAAGAATTATAGCATTGTACAATTTAATTCTTTGACTGTCTTTGACAAGATATTAAAAAAAAAAAAAAGAATTAGCTCAACAAAGAACAGGCCAGTGTACAGCTTGGAAAAAAAAAAGTGTACAAGCTGAAAAGAAACCCAGAAATCTGGGGCATTTAAGGTTGGAAAATCCATTTACTTCTATGCCTGCAACTGTATGAGAGAGAATTTTAAAAGGCCGTGAGCAACAAATGCCCAGCAAACTTCTTTTGAACAAGATTCAATCTGTCAAATGTCGTGTGCCCTTTTCATCTTTTGTGACCTCAAAGTATCCTCCTTTAAGGTGAGAGAGATATATGAGGAAAAAGAAATAAAGATATAAATTGGACTTCAGGATTATGTCTAGGAAAATACAGGCACATGTAATTGTCTCCAACTTACTACTAAGTTTTACAGGAACCATACGCCAAAGAAATAGCAAACCCAGAATAAAAGAGCCTTTTATGGTTTAAGCTATAAAACACCTTTCAGGACTACAAGCTTTCTCTAGCAAAAGATGGACTGTAAAGACTGAACAGCCTCTGGGGAGTGCATTCTCTCCAATACCCAGCTCAGATGTGGCCAAAAAGGATAAGTGACAAGGAATATCTTCCCAGGAAAAGAGACAGAATCCACAGAGAAAAGTGAATAAAAGCATTTCTCTTAGAAAGGAGAACCAAAATCTAGTTTTCCCCATCTCCAAGGTAGAGAGTCTATCAAATGCTTGCCCAGCAGGATCTCAGCATTGCTGTGATTGCTTTGTATCTCCCATTCTCATATTTTCTGAATGAGACATTTTATTGATGTTATTCTGTATTGCCCTACCATTGTATACTGGCTGGGGATAAAGAGGAGGAAATGGAAAGCAAACAACTTGTATTTTTATTCTAGTTAGAAATCACCCTCAACACCAATAATCACATTTGTAACCAATAAGAAGGACTGCACATTACTTAAAGAGATTGGATTTTCAGCAGTTGCTATAACTGGATGGGATTCTGGGTTATATTACTTGGGGATTGGGTAAATGTGTTCTAGTTGTGGGAGAAAAGAAAATGCAATAGGTATATAGCAACCAAGAAGACCAACTGTGGCAGAGACTGACCAGTTATTCACCAATTCATTTGCCTTTTTCTCCTGGCCACATACCCAAAACACATTACCCAAACAATTCTTTCAGTTAGGTTGTCATATGGCCAAGTTCCAGGCAAAATGACATGGAAGGAAATGATGTGTACTACTTCTGGTTTAATGTGTACTACCTCTGGTGTAAGCTCACAAACTCTTCTGCATCATCATCCATGCAAGGATTTTATTCCTTGGTATACTGGCTGGCTTCAGAGACTCTGTTAATTAACTCTAAAGCCTTAACCTCAGAGTCTGTGTGTGAATGTTTGTGTGTGCGTTTGTCCACATGTGTTTGTATATACATATTTGTGTGTATGAATTTAATACTTGAAATATTTTGGGTCCCCGAGTCACTGAATGGAAGAGAGACCCCTGCTGCTCCTCATTGAACTGTGATGTTAATGAGAAAAAAACCTAAAAAAACAAATCAAACAAAAATAAAACAAAACACTGAAGTTGGTTTAAGCCCCTGAAATTTGGTATTTGTTAACAAGGTTGGCCTAGCTTGTCAAATAGTCTCTTAACAATAACGTACCTTATCCATTCAATCTATCTCCACAGTTTGACTATACTTAATATGTATAAAGCAATAGTCTGACTTTGTCACTCAGTTGTTTCAAAAACTTCTGGTTCTGTATGCTAATAGGGCTAAAAGTCCAAAATTCTAGTATAATTTGGTACATTCAATGAATACTTATTGAACAAATGCTATGTGTTAGGCATTGTGTTAGGCCTAAAAAATAACGATTAAGGGGATTAAAAAAAAAACACAGCCCTCACAGAGCTCACAGTTTATGGCAGAAGAAAGGAATTAATAGCATTAGTTAAATAATCATCCTTTATACATACATATATTCATGCTGGTTTAAAATGCTATGAAGGAAAAATAGTATGGATGCTATATGAAAAGATTTTAGTCTTCGTCTGAATGGCTGTAACTTATAAGATCACAACTTCCTATCTGAGATTGTCTACTTGTACATCATTCCACTCAAAGACAGGCATATCCTTAGGTGATTCCCAATGAATCCCACCTTTTATAACCCCTTCACCCTGCATGAGAGCAGAGCCTTGACTTACTTCTAACCAAGAGAATATGGCAAAAGTAACAGGATGCCATTACCTTCCTCAGGATACTTTACATAGCAAAGGTGAAGAGATTTTGCCAATGTAATTAAAATCCCTAATCATTTTATTGAAAGGAAGATTATCCTGGGTAAGACTGACCTAAACTGATGACTCCCTTAAGACAGTCCAGAAATCATAGACTAGAAGAAGCAGAGACCCTATCTCTGTTTCTGGCTTTGAAGAAGCAAGCTACCACCAAAGCTAAAGCCTCAAGGAAATAAATTTTCCCTAAAACCTGAGGGAGTTCTGAAGCAGATCTTTCTTTAGTCAAAGACTCTAGATAAGAATGTAGGCTAGCTGACACTTTAATTTAAGCCCTTGACTCTTAGGGGAAAAAACCCACTAAACCATGCCTGGCCTTCTGTGCCACAAAAAGTGTAAGGCAAAAAAGGAATGCTGTTTTCAGACTTTCAGGGAAGATAGTGGAGTAGGAGGACCCCAAGTTCACCTTGTCCCATGTGTACAACTAGATAACACACACATCAGTGTAAATAACCCAGAAAGCGATACAAAGACTGGCAGAAAAGACTCTCTAAGGCTAAATGTAGAGAAGAGTCCACATCAAAGAAGGTAGGGAGGGCAGAGACCCAGTCCAGAGCTAAAAGGACCTGTGGCACTGCTAGCAAGAAGAAGGAGCACCACAGATGGTAGAGGGTAGAGGAGGCAACCTAGGCATGAGGGACCACACAGGGAAGATGAATCCCCATAACATTTGGCTTTGAAAACCAGAAGCCAGATTTTGTGAGTTCTTACATTCAGTGGGGCTTAACATCTAGCAATTTTAAAAATCAGTGTCCAATGGAAAAAAGTCTCTTCAACAAACGGTGTTGGGAAAATTGGACAGCCACATGCAGAAGAATGAAACTGGACCATTTCCTCATGCCACATACAAAAATAAGACTCAAAATGGACGAAAGACCTAAATGTGGGACAGGAATCCATCAAAATCCTTGAGGAGAACACAGGCAGCAACCTCTTTGACCTCAGCTGCCGCAACTTCTTCCTAGACACATTGCCAAAGGCAAGGGAAGCAAGGGCAAAAATCAACTATTGGTACTTCATCAAGATCAAAAGCCTTTGCACAGCAAAGGAAACAAAACCAAAAGACAACCGACAGAATGGGAGAAGATATTTGCAAATGACATATCAGATAAAGGGTTAGTATCCAAAATCTATAAAGAACTTACCAAACTCAACACCCAGAGAACAAATAATCCAGTCCAGAAATGGGCAGAAGACATGAACAGACATTTCTGCAAAGAAGACATCCAAATGGCCAACAGACACATGAAAAAGTGTTCAATATCACTCGGCATCAGGGAAATACAAATCGAAACCTCAGTGACATACCACCTCACACCAGCCAGAATGGCTAAAATTAACAAGTCAGGAAACGACAGATATTGGC
The DNA here is from genome assembly GCF_054177405.1 of Leptonychotes weddellii. Classification (NCBI taxonomy): domain Eukaryota; kingdom Metazoa; phylum Chordata; class Mammalia; order Carnivora; family Phocidae; genus Leptonychotes; species Leptonychotes weddellii. The sequence continues at coordinate 54,023,851 of NC_138370.1, read as the reverse complement.
GAGGATTTGGAGAAAGGGGAACCCTCCTACACTGTTGGTGGGAATGCAAGCTGGTGCAGTCACTATGGAAAACAGTATGGAG
>NC_138370.1:54004538-54023269 GCF_054177405.1 Leptonychotes weddellii | reverse complement strand
AGCCGGTGACAGCTCATGTTCTTTCCTTCTCTCATTATAGAACCCCAACTGACAGGTATGTCTTCATCACAATTAAGCTTAAGGGTTACCTTCTCCATAAAACTTTTAAAGAATAACCCAAGTAAAGAATTTTAAAGATCTGAGAGCATGTAACAAGAGAAAAGACAGACCATGCAAATAAAGGCATGAAATCTCAGATTTAATAAAAGCAAAATTGATTCTGTGCTCTTAAAAAAAAAAAATACCTAATACAAAATGACAAAAGGATAAGAATAAGATGATGCCTACTGTTTCTAGCAGTTTCACTAACAAGATGCACTAAATGACTATTCAACTAAAATAATTATGAATGCTATATAAGATTTAGGGAAGCATATTCTTAAATCTCTCCACAAGATGTTAAAGTAACAATAATAATCATAATCATAATAATAAATATTACTAAGGCCAACACCTAAGTGAAGGTAGAAGTAAGAGTGAAACACTGATGACAGCTTTCACCTTGAGGATAATTATTAGGCCTCGTAAACTTGACTTGATGTTAGCCTAACTTAAAGCCTAAGAGACAAAGCCTAGAGCCTCTCCCAGGTAGATTATTTAAAAAAAGAAATCCACTCTACAGATCCAGAACACCAAATGATTAAAAACAGAGTTTTATAAAGATGAATTAGATATACCTACCTGGCTGCTCATAATTAGTAATAATCATGAATTATCCCTCACATGGCCCAAATTCCAATAATGTTTTAATTTATAGTGACCCTTGATTCACTAAAGGATGTGGTGGAGAAAAAAAATCAATCCTTTGTTGGAAACTATCTTATTCCCAGGACTCAGAAAATTTCCATAAATTAAATTCTAAGATATATGAACTCACATTCAAAAAACTACAAAACACTAAAAGAAACAAAGCATAAGCAAGAGGCAAGAAACAACTATCAGCAAATCAGACTCATGAAGACTTCAAATACAGGAGTAATCAGACAGCATGTAAAATAAATAGGTTTTGTACATGCCAAGACATAAAACAAGAAGATAAAACATGAATGAAAACCAGACTATAATAAATTATCAAACAAATTTGATAAGGAATCAAACAAAACTTTAAGAAATTAAAAGTATAATCATTTAATCTAAAATCATCAATAGGGGTCGCCTGGGTGGCTCAGTCAGTTAAGCGTCCAACTTTTGATTTTGGCTCAGGTCATGATCTCGGGTTGTGAGATCCAGCCCTGAGTCATCACACTCTGTGCTCAGCAGGGAGTCTGCATGAGATTCTCTCCCTCTCCCTCTGCTGCCCAACCCCCTCACATGTGCGCATGTGTGCACACACTCTCTCTCTCTAAAATAAATAAATAAATCTTTTTTTAATCATCATTAGGGACACCTGGGTGGCTCAGTCATTAGGTGTCTGCCTTTGGCTTGGGGAATGATCTCAGGGTCCTGGGATGGAGCCCTGCATCGGGCTCCCTGCTCAGTGGGGAGTCTGCTTCAACCTCTCCCACTCCCCCTGCTTGTGTTCCCTCTCTGGCTCTGTCTCTCTCTGTCAAATAAACAAATAAAATCTTAAAAATAAAAATAAAATAAAGAAAGAAAAAAGAAAAATCATCATTAGAACAACTAAATAAATAAGGCTTCACCTGGAAGAAATTACATCGAATCTAACACAGACACAGAGGTACCAATTATGAAAAGCAGATTAAGTGCCATGATGCATACAATGAGAAGATGTCATAAATATCCTTATGAGTCACAGTCTGATTGGAAAACACTACAAGCTGGGTCATCTGAGGAGAGGTTAAGAGTGACTATTTACAAATTTTTGGCCAGTTTAAGGGAACTACATTAGTATCCAAAGGTTAGACTATGGGGAGCACCACTACTCTAGGTCTAGAGAAGGAAAAGAAGGAAATGATAATGGAACCCAGAGAGGACAGCTATGAGGATGGCTGCCTGACAGGAGCTTTGACCTTTAGTAAATGGTTATTCAACTGAGCAATGAGGGAACAATAGCAGTAAGTGGCCAAATTCACTTTCCTCCCTCCTTCTGATATGCTATTTCTGCCTCACTTTATTTGAACATATCTGGAAACCAGAGGGCAAAGGAGAGAATTAATGTGGTCCATATTAGTCAGCCTCTAAGGGAAAGAGAAAAGGAGGTTAGCTCAAAAAAATATTCAGAACAATATATAACAGGTCCCAGGTGAAAAAAAGAGAGAAAATGAAGCAAAGGTAAAATTGAAAAAGACAACAGCTGAGAGCTTTCCAAAATGGATGAAAAACCTAATTAACAAATTCAATAGCCCAGAAAATTCAAAGCAGGACAAATAAAAAAAAAAAAACAGTATTTAGCAAAATCATGAGGAGAGAGCAGAATGCACACACAAAAGGCACCAATTTAAAGGCAACTGGACAGAAAAAAAACACATCTTAAAAAAGTAACACTTTTACTGACAGCTAACTTCTCAAGAGCAACAACAGTAGCCAGAAAACAGCACGATACTATTTCCCAAGTGTTGCAATAAAATAAATGTCAACCTAGAATTCTACACTCAATGAAAATATCATTCATAAATGAGGATAAATTAAGAAAATCTTAGAAAAACTGAGAGATTTTGCCACCAACAGAATTATTCAATGAAAACTGTTAAGAATGTTCTTCAAGCAGAAATTAAGTTATCCCACATAAACGGTCTTAGGTACAGGAAGAAATGAAAAGGAAGCAAAGTGATAAATATGTGGTAATATTTGAAAAGGAAAAAAAAGACTTTATAAAAATTGTCATAATAATATTGAAGGAATTAAAAATGGAGATAAAGCTAAAATACAAAACCAGAATAACATACAAATGAGGCAAAGAGTAATTGGAAATAAAGTGATGGAAATTCCCCTGCAGTGTTTGTAAGGAAGGTTGAGATCCTGATTGATATCTGACTTTAAAATGTGCATGTTAAAAGTGTAAATGCTGAAAGAACAATACCAGTGTGTACAATTTTCAAACTAGTAGAGGAAAACACTGGAATAAAAGAAAACATTCAGTCAATCCAAAAGAAGTCAAGAAAGGAGAGAAAATAAAAATATGAGAGAGGACAAACTGAAGCTTTAAAATACAGAAAGCAAAAATGTATATAACTGGAAGAATAAAAAGAGACAAACCAAAAATTACAGGGAAGATTTAATACCCTCTTTGAATAAATAGCAGAAAAAATAATCAGAATATCAGTGAGCACATGGAATTCTTAACACTATCAACCAACTTGACCTAGTTGACATTTATTGAAAACTCCAGTAAAGAACAGCAAAATACACACTATTTGCAAGATAACATTGAACATTTACCAACATAGACTATATCACAAAATAAGTTTCTTTTGTTTTCAAAGATTTTATTTATTTATTTATTTATTTATTTATTTATTTATTTGAGTGATAGAGCGAAAGAGTGAGAGAGCACAAGCAAAGGGAGTGGCAGAGGGCAGGGGAGAAGCAGGCTCCCCTCTGAGCTGGGAGCCCAACTCAGGCTCAATCCCAGGATCCTGGGATCATGGCCTGAGCTGAAGGCAGACTATTAACAGACTGAGCCACCCAGGCACCCCACAAAATAAGTTTCAACATAAAAGTTTCCCTGTAATACAAAGTATGTTCTCAGACTATAGTGAAATTAAATTAGAAGTCAACAGCACAAAGGTACTGGGAAATTCATAAGCACTGGAAATTAAATCACATTTCTAAATAATCCTTGAGTCAAAGAAAAAGTCAAAAAAATCAAAACATATAAGAAAGAAAGAAAAACAGCATGAAAAAGAGAAAGAAAGAAAGAAAGAGAGAGAGAGAAAGAAGAAAGAAAGAAAGAACGGAGAGAAAGAAAGAAGGAGGGAAGGAAGGAAAGAAGATGGAGGGGAGGAGGGGAGGGAGGAAGAAAATGGAAACAGGAGCGCCTGGGTAGTGCCTTCGGTTTAAGTGTCCAACTCTTGGTTTCGGCTCAGGTCGTATCTAAGGGTGGTGGGATTACGTCAGGCTCCATGCTCAGTGCTGAGTCTGCTTTAAACTCTCTCTCCCTCTGCCCCTCCCCCCAACTCTCTCTCTCTCTCTCTCAAATGAATAAATCTTAAATAAAAAAAAGAAAGTGAAAGCAAAATATACACTAAATGCCTGTAATAGAAAAGGGAAAAAAGTTCTCAGTTCAAAGAGCTCACTTCTTTAAGAACACGAAAAACAAGAGCAAGTAAATCCAAAGTAAACAGAACAAAGAAAATAAATACTAAAGAAATCAATGAAATAGAAAATAGATTTAAAAACTAGAGAAAATCAATGAACCAAAAAAACCTGGTACCTTGAAATATGTATAATATACATAAACCTCTACCCAGATTGATCAGAAAAAATAGAGGACACAAATTATCAATATCAGGAATGACAAGAGTGACATAACTCAGACCCTGCATATATTAAAAGATAAGAGCATTTCATGAACAACGTTTTGAAATGTCTTAAGACATTCTAATAAACATTCAGATCTGGCTAGGAAAAATTTCTGATGAATTTCATCCTTATTCAGAAATGATATAAAATGGGGGCGCCTGGGTGGCTCAGTTGGTTAAGCGACTGCCTTCGGCTCAGATCATGATCCTGGAGTCCCTGGATCGAGTCCCGCATCGGGCTCCCTGCTCGGCAGGGAGTCTGCTTTGACCTCTGACCCTATCCCCTCTCATGTGTTCTCTCTCATTCTCTCTCTCTCAAATAAATAAATAAAATCTTTAAAAAAAAAAAAGAAAGAAAGAAATGATATAAAATGGTAATATACACAAAAAAGAAATTCCCAATACTTACATCCATTTAGTGACTGAAATAGGTGAGTTGTATATGTGAAATTATACAGACAAATAATTTGTGATCCAAGTGTATACTGCTATAGTGTTATAAGAAAATAATGTTTCAATGATTCCTTGATCTGCTGTTAAATAGAGAAACCTGTGTGGATTGTGAGACTAACAAAGGCTCTGAATGCATGTGAACGTGGATTTGAATCATGAATCCACTAGTTTCTAACTGCATGACCCAGAAGTCATTAATCTCATTTATAGGTAACTCTATCATATAGTGTTTATGTAAAGATAAAATGAAACAATATATGCTATAATGAGTAACATTTTTAAAATAGAAGTTATTTCTCTTAACTTTAATAATAAAAAAAACAGCAGTGGAGAAAGGAGGATCCTCCCTGCATTCCTCCTTCCCTGACCCACTCAACCATTAGAAGAAAGCATCTAGAATGGTAACGTCAATATAAGAGAAAGATCCCTGGCTATGGCCAGAATTGAATTCACCAATGTCAGTGCAATGCAGCAAGGGAGGAAATAAGCAAGAGAAGGGGATCAGATGCCTAGAAATGCAAAGAGCACATGTCAGATGACCCAACAATTCTATGAACAAGGGAGATAGAATCTTCAAGCTACAGTTCTGGCTATTTTCTGGTAAAGGCTTTGAGTCAGAGACAATTACTACTATATATAGATTATTATGGACTGAATGTTTGTGTCTCGCCCCAAAATCCATTCATTGGAGCCCCAAACCCCAACATGATTGTATTTGGAGACAGGGCCTTTAGGAAGTGCTTATGCTTAAGTGATATCATAAGGGTGGGACCCTGATCTGATAGGATGAGTATCCTTATAAGATGAGACAGGAGAGAGCACTCTCTCTCATCCCATCCCCATTCTCTTTCTCTGCACCCCAACCCCCCACTCCCACCCCCGCCATGTGAGAACACAGGGAGAAAGGAGTAGTCTTGTAAGGCAGGAAGAACTCAATCATGCTGGCACCCTGATCTCAAACACCTAATCCCCAAAACTGTGAGAAAATAAATCTGGTTTTTAAGCCACCCAGTCTATTGCATTTTGCTATGGCAGGCTGAACTAAAACATCTATAGTTTTTATTTTCACTCCATTAAGGAGTTTGTGCCTGGTGAAAGTAGGCTCCATTTTAGAGAAATTTTTGTAGAACAAAAATACAAAATATGTATGGGCTGAAAGATCCTGTACTTTATTTAGATCACCACTTGGGTGGGCATGAGGGGAGGTGAGATGACTCGAATTCCATTTTCCCTGATGACCTTAAATTCCACTTCTTCCTTCATCCTTTGAGATTGTCAGCTAAGCCCAAGTGCTCCTCCCTTCAATTCCCTTCTTTCTACTGTCTTTCCAATCCCAACACATCAAGTAGCTGCCACGTCACCAGAGTGGTTGTGCACCTTGGAGAGCCAAACAGTAGAGGAGTGAAACGTCATTCCAGTAGCTTTTGGTCTTTCATGTCTGCTTGACTCACATATGAAAGTACACAGGCTCAATATACTCAGCAAATAATGAAGCCACTCATTTGCAGAGAATTTTTAGAAACCAATTCACGCAAGGAACAGAGACTGGTAGGCTTAGCTCTTAACAAGACACACTCTCACTGGAATTTGGGATAAGAATTTCAAAGAATTTTATGCCTATCAAAAATCAACCTGGGGATAGAATTCCATCAGCCTAAGCAGGAGTCTTGCCTTTGAAGTGTTCCTTTTGTTTTTTCATGCCTTTTCCTCTGGCACCCTTATTTCATGCACAAGATGATAAATATATATGCATGTTTTTGGTGAGCTTGTTCACTTTAATAAAATCCCATCGAAGTCCAAATGAAGTGTGAATCTAGTTTAAGGCTTTTCATTATTTCCTCATGTATATAATCAAGTTATCCAAAAATCTTGTATCAAAATGCTGAGTGTTTTAAAAAGACAGACCATAGATTACAAAGAAAATAACTAGTCTCTAAATTTGTTCTTAATTTTAAAATGTATTCTGTTGGGATAATGATAATTCATAAACCCCAAAACGAGAACTGTAACTTATGGATGCAACATTAAACGGATATCACATAAATAGTTTTAGAAGCAAAGAGTTTTCAATATATTTAAAAGAAAGTATTTATTAAAAAGAAAATTGTGCAAACATGACCACCCAAGACTGCTGGACACTGGGTTTTGTGTTGCTGTACCATGGGTAATTTGGTTCAGTGACCCAACCTTGCTCTCTTACCATCTGTACTTATGAGAATGACTCACTCACTTAGTAACTTACACATCATTTTCAGCCAGAGGGCACAGCCAAGCAATTTAAAACCACTTGGAGAAATAAAAATCTATCACCTCCACAAATATGCATTTACCCTTCATTTAGCAACAGTGCCTGGCTAGTATTTCCTACTCATACTGCTCCCTGTGTTCCTTGCCTGCTTAACTGGACTCAGGTGTATTTTGAAAGCCAAAATTCTCAGCTATCTTCCCATAAAGGCAGGTGTCCAGGAAAACAAACAAAAGGAAAAACGGAAAGGATAGCACTTTAGGTCATATGAACATGAACCAGCTCTTATCATGAAAATTTAAATTCTCATATTTTGATGGAAACAGTAAACTCATTTTGCAGAAAATTTCACTGTGTCATTCTAGAAGCATAATAAATTAAAGTACTTTGTACTGGCCATAAAAAGCCTTAGCATATGTGCAAAGGTATATTTCCTCATGAAGCTTAGCAGGAATTAATTGACTTTAATAAAAATACCTTTAGAGTCTGTTATAAATGTCAATGGTACCTATTAAATGGGTGATACAGTTTATAACTTTATTATTGTTTAGCCTGTATACTCCCAGGCTCACCAGGGACATTATTATTGTCATTAATAATATTATCATCTAGTGTTTATTGAGTTTGGGGCAGGGACAGCAATATCTTCTTGCACAATCACTACTTAGTGAAGATTAAGTGAGATAAGATATATGACCATGTCTAGCACTTAATAAGGGTTTGATGAATATTGGCTTATTTATGGTCCCTGTCCTGGAAAAGCTTATATTCTATTAGGGTTGCCCAGTCAATCACTAACCATAGTGTATTTTTTTTTATGGTTGTGATGGGAGAACCATGCTCAGTGGTACTACAGGAGCAGAGCAAGCCAGAGCCATTTAAACCTAAGAATACTAAGGTGCCTGGGTGGTTTTGTCGGTAGGCATCTGCCTTCTGCTCAAGTCATGATCTCAGGATCCTGGGATTGAGCCCTGCATCAGGCTCCCTGCTCAATGGGGAGTCTGCTTCTCCAGCTCCCTCTGCCTCTCCCCACTGCTCATGCACTCACGCACTCTCTCTCTCTCAAATAAATAAATAAAACCTTAAAAAAAAAAAACTAAGAATATTAGAAGAGATTACCTTATAACGAATTTTGAAGGACATGTAAAAGTTACCTAAATGGCAGGAAGAAATTTATTCAAAACTGATGGAAAAAAATCCCTATAAAGATAAGAGGAAATGTGATCTAGAACAGGAGGGAAGCCATTATAATGTGCAGATTAGCATGAAAAATTTATTCCTGTTCACAGGCTACAAATGTTCATGGGTAATTATGATAGCTCGTATGGACTTTCATAAAGATATCAAAGAAAATATGATGACATCAACTTAGACTTATATAACTAGTTATTGTTGGTTTCTAATATAGATCCCAAATTGAAAAAAAAATGTTTATCCTTTAATGTAACCAATGTTTTAAAATGCTTATTCTTTCATTCAATAAATATTGCAATTAATTGAATGGTAAGTATAATTAGCCTACCAGGAAAAAAAATGCCCTATTGTCTTATGCATGAATTTGCAATTCACAGTACTTTTGCCCTTTCAGTAAACATTTATCATTTTCCATTTATTTCAATAATTTCTTTCCAATGAGAATACTGAAAAGCTTGTAAATTCCATCATAAGTAGTACAAAGAGAGAGTGATTATGAAGTTGAATGTTTCCATTATTGTAATTTACTCTTCACTTAGAAAAATAACTATGTAATGAAGCAACATTAACAAAACTCACAGTGGAGTAATAATATAATAAATATGTATGTGTCTATTTATGTCCACCTACTTGCTTTGAAAATGTATTGCCCAGTGGCCACATATGATCACAACGCTTATTATACTATATCATATTAAGTGAATTAAGTGATTAGAAGATTCCAGGAATAGTTTTCAAATAATAGTTAAAAAATAAGAAATATTATCAAAATATACTATCATGCCATTAAAAGAAAAAAAGTAAGGGTACATTAGTTTTTCCCAAGCCTTATGAAGAAAGCAAATACTAGAATCCAAAGCCTAACTGGAATTTATGTATATTTTTAAATAATAGTAAGTTTAAAAATAAAACTCATTATGAAGTTCCTCAGTGTACCAACTTTTCCTGTCACTCATATGTCTCATTATATTGCAAATGAGTGCTAAGAAAATAAAAATGCATTAGGCCCTTTAAACTTTGCTGTTTAGATTTCTCAACCGAATGCAAATGTAAGTTTAAGAAAACAATGGTGATATAATGAATCCCATATTTCTCTAGTTTTTTTTTTTTCCTAGTTTACTCTGATTAAGAATGACATTCTGATTTGAGCAGGGAATATTCCATTCCATTCAGTAGAATTTACTGTTGGTTCCATCCATCTGGCCTGTTCCATGGTCTTTCATCACAAGTCTCTCCACCACGCATCAGTACCCATGGGGTAGAATTATGAGGTCAAATATAAACACCACGGTCCAATATGAAACCTTTATACTAATCACTTCTATTTCCCCATACTCAGTGACTCCTTTCTTGTCTACCTCATGTTCACCCATCACTCCTCATTCTCTCTAATCTCTTGGAGCAGGAACTTTTCCTCTGTGTGGCTTCATTCTTTTACCTAGTGCCTTAGAACAGAGAGGATGAGTAAATTAGTCAAATATAATAAAGTAAAAACCTGTAAGAAAACCACATTCTTGTTTATAATGTATTAACACTTTATGGGCAGTAAAAACAGTATATGTCTTCTAGTAACCACTTAAATGCTTGTTGAGTCAGGATGAATATTAGAAAGTAATATTTTCTGAGCACTAAAGGCCTAAGTTAACTTTTCTCTTAGAAGGAATTAGTGTAAAACTTTAAGCCTTGCTCTGTGCTTCCCATAATATTGAAAGCTCAGTGAGCTGACTAGAATTTATTCTTCACCAGTGTCTCCCAATATACAAAATAAGCCTTGACAAGTTATTTTGAAAAAATCATGAATCTCCAATTGAGCACGTAAAACAATTTCTGAGTTAAAAGTCAATTTACCTCCTCCAAGTCAGTAATTTATATCCATTAGGATATTAGACCATAGAAGAAAGAACTTTGCAAGTTACAAATTCCATAGAAAGTGATATTGGAACGCCTGGGTGGTTCAGTAGGTTAAGCGTCAGACTCTTGGTTTTGGCTCAGGTCATGATCTCACAGTCATGGGATCAAGCCCCAGGCTGGGCTCCATGCTCAATGCCAATTCTGCTTCAGATTCTTTTCTCTCTCTCTCTCTCTCTCTCCCTCCTCCTTTGCTCCTCCCCACCCATGCACCCACACGCTCTCTGTCTCAAATAAATAAACTCTTTAAAAAAAAAAAGAAAGTTACCATATTTTCCCTCATTCTTCACCATATACACAGGAAGCACAATTTCACTATCTCCATCTCCACCAAGAACTTTTTAAAGAAAATTAAAGGACAAAAATTAAGATAAAAATATCTCAATATGATTTTCTTAAAGTTCCATTATTTTTGTGTGTTTGACTATTATACAAAGGACAATTTTTTTAAATGTCACTGTAATAGATATTCCAGTGAATTCTTAAAATTGAAATCTAATGGAGTGGAAACTGATGAAGTACAATGTGCAAGTTATGAGTGAAAAATAAACCAAATATTTATTTCCAAATATTTAGGTTTTGCATTAAAATCTCCATTTAGAATTCTGGGAGCAATTTTAATAAAAGTTCTAATTAAAGTTTTAATAAAAGATTAATTTTTTCACCTGAAAAGTAATTTGTTCTTGAAGTCTATATTTAAAAAAAAAAAAACTAATGACAAATATGATTGGATTTAAATGAGAACAAATAAAATTTACTTTTGGCTATAATATTGGCTACCCAATTTTACTTGGACCAAAATGCATTTTATTAGGACTGATTCCTCTGGTTATTAGTTTCAAACTAAAGCTGAATGTGGTTGACCTTCTGAGCTGAATATCATCAATATAGATTATATTTACAATAGCAGATCAGACAAATTATTAGATTAAAATAACATATGCAATGTCTACCTTTTTTTATCCTTAACACATGTTTCCCAAGTTTATACCAAATATCCTTCTATGGCTAGGGAATATTTCTGGAGAGATTTTTAAAAAGGTAATTACTCTGCAGAAATTATTTGACATTACAGTGTCAACCAATTTTCTAAAACTGTCCATTAGAAAATGTTAGTCAATATTACTTTTTGCGTTAAAATAAAAGTTCAAAGATAAGCATTTCTCACCATGGCTCGGCACATGCTGAGATCCAAATGTGCAATCTTGGGCCTTAAAATGTGTGACAAACCCACAGCAAGAGATGCAGAAAGATAATACAGGAGGAGGGCTGAAATGACTGCATAATCACCTGCATGAACACTAATACATTTTCTATAGGCTTTTAGCTTCTCCGTCTCCAGTTATACAAGTAAAAGAGTGGTATATAATAAATAAGGGAATAGACTGAAGTGAAGAAAATACAGAGCCAAAAAGTGAATATTTCTATAGAATATGCTTTCCTTCCTAACTTCCTTCCTTCTTTTCTAGAATTATTTATTAAGCACTGTGCACCAGATACTGTGTTAGGCATTAGAAATCCAACTGTGATGGTGTTCAGAAAAGAGTGACTGCAGCCAAGAGCATAAGGTGAGGAATGGTTAAGTATTAGAAAGGCTGGCAGAGCAAACTCAACCTTATTACTGGATCTGTTGAGATTGTTTCTCTAAGCATTCACTCCCAAGGTGGTATGAAATATCAGTAGCTAAGCTTTTTTATGAAGCTTATAAGGCTTAACTTTTTTCCATGAGTTAGAGGTCAAACTGAAAGTGATCTTATGTTGTTCTAATATATTTCTTTAAAAATAGATACACTACTTAACAAGAGTAACTAGTTGTCTAGCTGTGCTTAATACCCCACAGTCTTCATAGAAAATATTGGCTGAAAAACAAATTCTGGCAATTATTAAGGAAGAAGAAAGAATCACATCTTTTTAAAAAGCATTAATAGCTAGCTAATTGTTTGTAATTTGGAGCAAAGGGGGTTCTCCTTATAAAAATTGGCTATAATGTACTCTGGGTCCATCTAGATGGTGTATATAAGGACTAAAAACTATAGAGCTTTTCATCTAGGATTGTTTTCAACAGTGATAGGTGCAGAAAATACTGAACTCATGCATTAATTAACCTAGCTCCACTTTTTACTGTCTCTGTAAGCTAGCACAAGTCTCAACCTAATTGGGCATCAATTTTCGCATCTTTATAGTAGAGATAATATTAGTGTCTACTTTAGACTTGTAAAAATGAAATGAGATAATCAATGTGGAATATGTGACTAGCAATTAATATCACTGCAATCACTATACTGTTACTACAAATTTCTACATAATTTATGTTTATAAAAGCTAAGAAAGTTTATGTCAACTGTACTTCAATAATAAAAGGAAAAAAATTAAAAAAAAATGTAAACCTTCAAGGTATAAATCTAGATATAGTTTCCTACAACCTTGTCCCCTATTTTCCCATATGTACCCACATTAGTAGTTCTAATCATAAAATTTAGGTCTTCTCCATGATATTTATTTACTTCACTTCTCTTTTTCTAAGCAATATAAAGTTTATAATTCATTTTTCATAAGACCCCACTGTAATGGTTAATTATATGTGTCAATTTGGCTACGTGATGGTACCCAGGTGTTTAGTCAAGCACCAGTCTTGCTGTGGCCACGAAGGTATTTTTTAGATGTGATTAACATTTAAATCAGTAGAATGAGTAGAGATACCATCCATAATGTCGGTGTGCTTCACTCAATAAATTGAAGGCTTTAAAGTGAAAAGACTGAGGTCCCCAGAAAAGGAAGGAATTGTGCTTCCATACTGCCTTCAGACTCATGACTGCAACATCAACTCTATGGGTTCTGTTTCTCTGGAGAACTCTGACCAATATGGCCATATAAACCTTTTCTAAATTATTTTCATGTGGTCTTCAATAACCCAGCACTATTCCTAAAATTACCCATCATTCTTTCTCAAGCCGATCATCAAAAGGAACCTACACTTGCTGGGAAATAGGATTAAAAATGATTTAAAATACCAATCTGCTGATAAGACATTTTTTAAAAGACGTCTTTGCCAACTCCCTCAAGACCAAGTTTTAGGACATTTTTTAATACCAAGAGGTATTAGTATGACTTAAAAAGACTTCAGTTTTCTGAAAATATGTCCTTGAACCCAATTACATTCATAATTTAAATACAGAACATGTCTCTAAATTAAGATGCTCCACTATAATATAATAAAGTTGCATCATCTTGCTTGTAATTATTGGGCGGAGTCTTGTTAGCAAAGGGAGAAAGTCTTTACACAAGGTACTTTTGGCTTGGAGGTGCCCTAGCCCCCCACTGATATAGCCAGAGTAGATAGCAAAGCCTCTGGGGAAAAAAAGGAACACTTACACAGAGGTCGAACCCAGGGATACATAAAGGAAAGGTCAAAGAGCAAAAGCAGTTATGGGTCCAGGAGAGATCAGCGTCCTCTGAAGAAAAGTAGATAAGCCAGTGTAGCTGCAGGAAGGAGTTCAAGATGGATATACAATGTCAGTGAGGTTTCCTTATCCCCATTGATTTAACAATTTGAATTAATGAGGTAACAGAAAAACAATTATAATTATTTATGTACTTCCCATCAGACCTAAGGAGCTCAAGCAGTAAGTGATGTGTGCTGTGCCTCCCATTGATTACTGGTGGTACCATTTTGTATATGAAAATTTAAACATTGCTACAATTTTAAATACTATATCATGTTTGGAGGGGTTAGTGTTTTCTCTTTTAAAATAAAGATTTATGCCAAATAATAATGAAATAATGAAAAAAAGTGGTACATTTAATTACAGGAGTTAAAGTTGGCTCTAGGTGGGAAAAATGCCATAAAACAATAATCATACTACAAGCCTAGGGAAAATGAAAATTACAAAGAAATAAAGAACCATTTCTCCCATGAGTTGAAAAATTTGGCATCACAGTTGTTTGTTGGCTTTTTATTTTTTTCAAGGCAAAATGATGATAAGAATAAGAGAATAAGTTCAGGGCCTGAGTTCACAGAGAAGAAAAGCACAGAGGACGAACTTTCCCTATACTGGCTGGTGGTGCGGTTTAGGAAGAGAACACATTCTCCTTCTGGCACTACCCCTAGAAGACTCTTGGCTGCACAAGCAGTTTCAACCACTGGATACCAGGTGCATAACCCCAGAAAGTGGAAGCAGCAGGTGATGGGGTAAGGATAAAGTCACAGCTTCTTCCTTCTAAGATTTAATAAAGCTGATTTTTAAGAAAATAACTTAGCACAGGGTTCTGTACATAGTAAACTCTTGTTAAACCTAAGCTAAAATTATTAAGAATTAATAAGCAATCCTTTTCATTTAGCCCTGTATTGTAATTTGTTTTTGTTTTTGTTTTTTTAGATTTTATTTATTTATTTGAGAGAGAGAGTGAGAGAGAGAGAGAGCACAAGAGGGGGGAGCGGGAGAGGGAGAAGCAGACTCCCCGCTGAGCAGGGAGCCCGATGTGGAACTCGATCCTGGGACTCCAGGATCATGACCTGAGCCGAAGGCAGTTGCCCAACCAACTGAGCCACCCAGGCGCCCATAGCCCTGTATTGTAATTTGAATATCAATTTCTCATAGCCATGTTCGCATGGCAAAATATGTTATACTTGAACAAATAAAGGAAAAAAGTAGTAAGTTTATATGGATTATATATGGATATATTACTATGGATAATAATACTGAATAGTTTCAAAGTCACAAAATGTCCCCAAAATGGTACAGAAACCATTGAAAAATGCGATTTTCCTAATTACTGTTAGGGGTTAACATAAAAGTCAACTACAAGAATTAATCACCTGGAATTAAAACACACACACACACACACACATGCACACAGGCACACATATATACATGCTGTAAAGGACACTTAATGAGAAAACTTTACACATGTATTCTGAAAGGCTATTATGACAAAGGTCCTTTTTATAAGATACTATTAATATGTCTCCTCATTTGTAGTTAATTACTCTCCATCTGGTAAAATCTCTAGGAGATTTTTTTTCTCTCAAAAGAAAATTTTGATTTGCATAAAAACAATTAGATGGTCTATAACCTATAAAAAGACTGAAAAGGATGGGAAAAGTACTGAGAAGAAAGTTTTGTTCAGCCTAAGAATATTTCAGTAATATGGAAGGAAATATTTCCAGTGGAAGGAAAATTTGAATACTGGCTGATTGTTTACAGCAAGAACAGACCAGCAAAACATAACTCCATACTAGATGGCAAAACTCTCAACGTTGGATGTTTTGCTTCATTCACCACTGAATCTCCAACAATGACTAGTATTTATACATCATAAGTGCTGAATAACCGCTTCTTGACTGAAATCACAGAATGCTGAAAAAGGTCACATCTTTTAGTAATGAGAGCACTGAAATAAAAAGACAAATGAAATTTTTCTGAAATATGTTGTCAAAAATTTCATGATTAGGCATATATATACATTTTTTAACTTAAGAACTTATGTTGAATTATGGTTCTGCTCTGGTAAGAATTTTATTAGATGTACTAAATACAGATTTATTAGATAGATTCAGCATGTGTTTAATTTGAAGAAAAGATGAAGAATTTTTTGTCATTTGAACTTTTACATTAGAGTTTGTAAAACTGAAGATTAGCTGAACTAGTCTTTCAAGAAGGTCAATCATATGAAATTGTAATCTGATATCTATTTACTGTCCATCTAATAATTGTTAAATTATAACTTAGGGCTGCACAGACTCTGAAAATTATACAGCGTCTAGTAACAACAGAATAGTTTGAGGCTTAAGGTTTATTAAAATATGGTATCTGGCACGATTCTTCTTCATTTTACAAGGGGGTTTTTGTAGCAAAAGAGACAGTGATGTATCATCTTTAAGCAGATACAAAACATTTTATTTACATCAGGACCACAAATATGCAGGTATGCTTAATTCACCCTAATCCTCAGGAATAAGTTAGGCTTACAAATCACTCTAAATCTTACTATTTTTTTTAAGATTTTATGGATTTATTTTAGAGAGAGATAGAGTGAGCACACCAGTGGAGGGAGAAGTAGAGGGAGAAAGAGACTTTCAAACTGACTCAACACTGGAAGTGGAGCCCAATGCGGCACTAGATCTCACAACCCTGAGATCATGACCTGAGCCTAAGAGTCGGACACCTAGCTGACCGAGCCACCCAGGTACCACTAAATCTTACTATTTTTAAAGTAAAATTTAGTAAGTAATAAATTTTAGACTAACATAGAATTTAGTGTTTAAGGGACAAATGCCACTAGAATTGCAATGTCCATTTACCATCTCTATCTCTACTGTACTGGTCCGACCTGTCATGTCTCTCACCTGAACCATGTAAGAGTCTTCTCCCTGGGCTACTTGCAACCATTCTAGGCAACACTTGCCTCCCAAAACCTGTTTTTAATTCTGCAGCCAAAGAAATCTTCTCAAAGTAAAATTTTCATCATTTCATTTTTGTATTTAAAATCCTTTATTAGAGTCCCATTACTTTTATGATAAAAGCAAAATTTTAGTATGGCCTGCAAGCTCTCATAAGGCTGAGTCCGCTTCTCTCCCATGTCAGCCACCTATGCCTTCCTTAAGTCCTCATACCCACCAACTTTTCATCTACACAATGTATTTGCTTGGGTACTTCCTTGGCCTAGAATACATTACCCTCCTTCTTTGACTAATTAACTCCTATTCAACTTCAATGTTAGCTCCCAGCATGGTCTTGTGTATCTCATTTCTATCACTTTGTTATACACATTGATGTGTATATCGTACACACACACACACCCCCCACACACACACACACAATACTAGGGTATATATAACTGTACATATTATATTTTATAATCCTCTCTACCTTTCCTTTATTCATTTTGTTAATCTGTGCCCATCTTCCACTGCACAATGCTCTCTAGGGAAATGAACAGATATCTAAAGAGACCATGATTTAGTAGAAATTTTAATGCCTTTATGATTACCTTCCTAGCGTTCTGTAGCTATTAAGCATTTCATCGCCAATGGAATGTTTATCTGTGACTTGTTCTTGGGTCCATTTTAATGAGTTTCATAGAAAAAGAAGAGAAAACATACGTTTTATCTAAAGTCCTAATTATACAACACATAGCATCTTTTGTAGGTGGTATGCATGATTGAGTCCCAAGAGAGAAAACTGAAGCTGGCAAATGATTTAATTCTGTTTACATTCAGGGAATTTGTAATGTGATACTAGAAATAGAATTTCAAGAAGCTGTGACATAGTCCTTAGCTAAAATACATTAACTTGACACAAGACTTAAAAATAATAGTATTTCATGAATTGTGTTGTAGCAATATATAAAGAAGCTGACAAATCTAAGGAACAACAATCTATTTTATTTATAGAAAATCTTTAAGACTATATTGTCATGTTCTTAGCAGCACTTAGCACATTTGATGGTGCAAAAAATCTAATCACCTTCCCAAAGAATTATCATAATTTAGCACTGTTCATTATAGGAACTTCATTTAAAAACTACCATGGAAATAAATAACTTTGAAGTGATTTTACTTGGGGATTCTATTTTGTAAAATCTCAGAATTACCTTATGATGCCTCTTCTGTGCCCTCAAACTGAAGTTCGTTCATTTGCCCATATACTCCCTACCATGGAATTAGTTGTAGCTCGTGCACATAATCGGTATACTTTTGGACCTTAGTACATACCAAAAATTAGGCTCAGAGGTAGAGATAAAATGATGAGCAAAAAACAGATACAATCTGCCTTCATGGGGCTTCCAGTCTACACAAGTAGATTTATATTCATCAAACTTAATTTCATACAATATGTATATATATTAATATATAAATATAATACATATAAATATTAATTTTACTAATAGATGTATAGCAAAATTTTATCCCATTAATGTTCCCACACAATATTTACAAAAATAAAATCACCTTAAGGTATGAGTAATACATTAATAAATTTCAAAAAGCAAAAATCTTCTGAAGTAGATGTACAGGAAGGTTAAACAAGCCATATGTATAACTGAAAAAAGCAATCTGCAAAGAATTGTATAATAAGCTCATTTCTTTTGCAAAGAAAACTTTTCTCTTTCTCTCTCTCCCTTTCTTTTTTCTTTTCTTTTCTTTTCCTTTCTTTCCTTTTTTTACTTACTTTCCTTCTTCTTTCTTTCTTTCTCTTTCTTTCTTTCTTTCTTTCTTCCTTCCTTCCTTCCTTTCTTTTCTGTATTTCCATAATATACAATATGCACATATTTTTAGTACATACATGTAGATTTATAAAAATGCCTGCTGCATGAAAAAAGTTACAATACCATAATTACCTTTGCAGAGTAGGACTGAAGAAGTTGGAGTCATTTTTCTTTTTTTTTTTTTAAAGATTTTATTTATTTATTTGAGAGAGAGAGACTGAGAGAGAGAGCACATGAGAGGGAGGAGGGTTGGGAGGGTCAGAGGGAGAAGCAGACTCCCTGCCGAGCAGGGAGCCCGATGC
>NC_138370.1:53916183-54004038 GCF_054177405.1 Leptonychotes weddellii | reverse complement strand
AAATAAATAAAAAAAAAAAAAAGAATTATATTTAGATAACCAGGTTGAGTGTTAAGAATAAGCAGGGCGCCTGGGTGGCTCAGTTGGTTAAGCGACTGCCTTCGGCTCAGGTCATGATCCTGGAGTCCCGGGATCGAGTCCCGCATCGGGCTCCCTGCTTGGCGGGGAGTCTGCTTCTCCCTCTGATCCTCCTTTCTCTCATGCTCTCTGTCTCTCATTCTCTCTCTCCCAAATAAATAAATCTTTAAAAAAAAAAAAAAAAAGAACAAGCAAAAATACCAGATAAATCTTTACTTTGAGGCTTATTTCTGTTTGGATTTGCTTTATGTTTCATTAGCATACTAAATTAGTTTGATTAAGGCTCTAATGCTGATATTATATGATAAACATATGGCACACATAAGGCATTTGGGTGAATGCTTATTTTATTGAATTTAGCTTTTCTTTAAATAAAAATATTGCAATTACTATATTAAATAACCTCATTAGGAAAAAAACAATAAATAAAGAAGTTTTTATTAAAAATGATTGGAAATGGTTTCAAATTGCCTTAAACTATGACTGAAGCAATCACCATTTGAGTGTAAATGCATGTTATACCCCCTTCTAATCTTAAACTCCCAGCATCTGACCATCATTTATGGGTATTGGATGTATATGTGCATTGGAAAATATGCCCCATAGTTCTGGTATTTCCATACGCCTGAGCAAAGGGCTTTACAGTTTTGTTCCAGGACATTTGCAAACCTGCTGTGGGTCAGGGTACAAATCTGCTTCCATACTAGGGTAACAAAGTTCTCCCTCCGCTCCTGGGGCTATTCCAGGTTAATAAAAAAGTGTCTCCGCTGGGCCGGAGGGCAGACTGGTTTCCAGGGCAGGATATGGATAATGTCCCTCTCAGAAGTGGAGCATGAGTAGGTTTAGGAGCAGTTCCGTTATTAGTCAGGGACTTCCTGAACTCCTCAACTGTGACACAGACCACTGTGTATACACTCCCTACCTGTGCCTCCTCCCCATCAGGAATCGATATGGACAGGAAGCCCATGCTGCCTGCTGTTTGTTCTGTGAGGAGTAAACCGTCTATACCATTTGCACTTCTTGTCTCCTTACTGGTTAATTGATGGAAACCTGACAGTCCTACCTAGCAGCGGCAATGGGTGCTCATGGTAAGACCTGCCTAAGTGCTTGACAGTGTAGATCTTAATTATAGGTAAGTCAAAAGAAATTAATACAAAATTAAGCAATAAAAATAAAGCATAGTCTTTTAAAATTACTAGCCACAATTCTTTCATATAATAAAAGGAATTACGTTATGATTATTTTCACCAATGTAGATCTAGTCAACCTTCTTGATGGCCAAGAGCTTGTACTGCCTGTCAGTTTCCATATCTTTTCTGACTCTGATTCTAGAAATAGAAAATATCTAATCTAACATAAATTACTGTAAATGGCAATCATTTTTAGCACTATAAATCCCTTCAGAATACTCAGATTGAGTATGGATTCAAAAAGTATGAACGTTTTCTCATTAAGGGCCATTTTCCTCACTCCAGAAGCAAAGTCAGTGAACAAGGCACACTCAAAACTAGGAGGCTGAGAGTTTTATTTTAGGAAAAAGGGCACCGTATAGAATTCAAATCTGACTTTTGAATGCCTACCGCCCTGGAAATTATTTCTCCCTGCTTTTGCTACATTTTGTTGTGCTTCTTACATATGTCCAAGTATATATAGAAAATACTTTCTCAAAGGAAAAATTTTTAGAATGAATATCAGGAAGGTGTCAAATTCCTGACTACTGAGCTTCATCTTCATATGAAATCCTGATATATCAAAATAATAAGAAATCTTTCTCCTTCAGTTTTGAAGCATAGGTTTAGGCTTTTAAGGGCTTGGGGTTCATTATTTACTGAGATGGTTACTTGGGCATGTCCCTTGGAATCACAGAACTTGTCCTGTTTTTAGTATCAAGAAGCAACAGTTTTTTATTGTTCTTACTTTGTTTTCTTTCCAACACTTGGCAAATTGTCTTTATCCTCAATGGTCTGCTGACCTCAGGGTTGACAAGCAAAGTTATATAGTTCTCTTAGCATACTGAAAAGAATTATAGTTGGTGGTAGTGATTACATCCTAATAGTGATTTTCACTATTACCTTCAATATGCAATATAATCAAGACTCAGAGTATGGATTAAAATTCTGTGCAAAATCTTTTCATGTCAGTTAAGTATGTCCTTCCTTAATCCTCATATAGATAGAGCTGAATCACCACTGAACACTTCTCCCTCATACTCTGTTTCACATATGTCAAGAGCTGATTCTTGGGGCACCTGGGTGGCTCAGACAGTTAAGCATCTGACTCTTAGGCTCAGGTCATGATCTCAGGCTCAGGTTGTGATCTCAGAGCTTGAGCCCTGTGTTGGGCTCTGTGCTCAGTGGGGAGTCTGTTTGAGATTCTTTCCCTCTCACTTTGACCCTCCCCCTGCTCATTCACTCTCTTTCTCTCAAATAAATAAATAAATCTTTACAAAAAGAGCTGACTCTTAATCTGCATATCAGTTGATTAATCCAGCTATAAAACCAAATGTCTGTTAGAATACATATTAAAAAGTAATTACTTTTCTACAATGTGTATCACTAATGTAATGTTCCACTGAGCAGTATTATTTAACAAAGAAACTTCACCAATAACATGTTCTACTTTCTGAGCATAATATTTGTAATTACTTCTGCAACTGTTTCTACATATTTGTTGGAAATAGTGTTATTTATTTTATTTTTGCTTTGAGAAGTGCAATTTTGGGCAATGACTCTAAGGTCTGTCCCTTCTTTATATACAATTACAGAATTAATCAAGTTTATACTAAAAATGGGATTTTGTACTTGTTCTGAAAATCACTATTTGATAATAGACATAAATACGTAATGTATTAGAAAGTTGAGGCAAATAGATTTCCTTTTCTCTAAAACCAACTAATGCTTAAAATATAATAAATTTTAGAATTTTAAAACACAAAACATTTAATAAAGTTGGTAAAGGTAGATTCAACTCTAGGCATATTAAGAGTTCCTCTATCTCCCCCTAAGAAATTACTCAGAACATTGGCCCACTCTAGGGGCATTCAGCTACTATGCCAATGATTTTTATCTTCCACTTGACACTTTCTTTATGAAAGGTTTCTAGACAAAATTTGAGTTTCTGAGAAAAATAAAGGGAAGATACCTCTTAACATGCTTTTCTTCAATAGAATGAATGAATTTCACTTCATGTATCAAGATGGCTTCTGTCCACGAAGTGCTGACAATCTAATGGATGTTCTACAAGGGCAGTTACCATGTTTCCTCAGTGTTAAGATAATAATCATGACACAGTAAACACTCAGTAAATATTTGGTGAAAAAATAAATGCTGTCATGAATCTTCCAGCACTTGTCAACTAAAGTCCTATAAGGAGACCAGTAACATTCAGGACAATAGTCCAGTGCTTATCATCTGACTCCCTAAACTGAGAGCTTTGTAATAAACAAGCTGCCTTTAAAGAGCAACCGGCTCTTGTTCACATACCCAAAGAAATCTTATTTTTGTGGTCAGAAGTTCTAAAGAAGTAGTGTTAGTCATCTAAAAATTCCAGTATGCACTAGACAAAAGCCCATTTTTTTTTTAAAGATTTTATTTATTTATTAGAGAGAGAGCACATGAGAGGGGGGAGGGTCAGAGGGAGAAGCAGACCCCCCGCTGAGCAGGGAGTCCGATGCGGGACTCGACCCAGGGACTCCAGGATCATGACCTGAGCCGAAGGCAGTCGCTTAACCAACTGAGCCACCCAGGCACCCGACAAAAGCCCATTTTAAAGATCCTAATGATCATGGTCCATGATGCGCAAGAATGAGCTCCTTCAAAATTAGGCAACATCAGTCAGAATCATCAACAAAATTAAAATATCAGGAAACTGAGATCAAGACATAATAAGGAATAGCTAATGCTCCCAGAGCATTATAGTGCATCATAAATTAAACTGTCCTCATGACTATATTACACACAAGTTCCATTTCTTTGTGAAAAGAGAAAAGGGTAAGAGGGTAAGAAACGTAATTTTAGTTTCAATTTTGTAGGGTTTTTTTTTTCTTTTAGCGGTTTCTGCCTATGGTGCCAACAAAGTATTAAACTTTAATGCCACAGCAGTATTCTAATTTCTAAAATTACTTTCAGAAACAGATTAAGGGCACTGCAGGTGGGAAGTGCATTACGACTTCATTGGGAGCATAATGTGAGAACTACCATGATGGATGAACAAATCTAGCTAATGGAAAACATCCCCTTTCACTTTTCTTAGCATCATAATATGAAATAAAGCATAATTAATTTTTTTAAAAAACTATTTTCATTTTAATTTTTAATTACCTGGTGTCTGTCAAAATCTTGCAGTTAATTAACTTTTCACACTCACAGTCTACATCTCTTAATTATATGCTGTCATTCTACAATAAAATTTAGCAGGATACTATTAATTAATATCAAAATGTTAAGGCCATGTTCTATGAACATTTAACAGACTTTCATAAGAAAGGAGAAAAGCATGGTTTCAACCATTTGATATCAAATAATAAAATTCAAAATTTAGTATTTCAGAAATTCTAAAATAAATTGTTATAGTAAACTCTAATGCATCAATATACACATCTGAAAATTCTGCTGACTATAAAAAGAAAACATATTTTCCTTATACTCATTCCACTAAGTTCTTTGAGAACACTATTCATGTTTTACTAATCTTTGTGCCACCAACCCCGATATCTAGCTAATTGTTTTTCATGTAACAAGCACTCATATGTTTATTGAGTAAAAAGGAAAATGTTTTTCCAAAGAAAATTTTAAATGTAAAATTTCATGAGTCTTATGCTACTATAAAGAAGAATAATAAAAAAGTAAAAAGAGAAATGGACTTCTTATATTTATGTTTCATGGAAAATGTGATATATTTAGGATATCAGAAATATTTTAACCACCTTAATAAGATAAAAATAGTGAAACTATAGTAAAGTACAAATCTTAAGATCTCCAAAATCTTTTTATCCCAACAATTTCCATGAAAATGAAAACAAACTTATTATCTTGTTGTGCAACACGAGGGACCCAGACTACAATCTGTGGCTTCATCCTGGCTCTTGAACTCTCTGGCCTGTTCCCTGGATCCAGAATTCAAACGCGTATGGTCTTGTTTTCATCATTTAAAAAATGAGATAATTTCAGAAGTAAAGTGAATCTGACAGACTAGACCAGTAATAAATTCCTATAAATATAGACCAATGACACTTCAAATATGGTTTCTAAGCTTTATGGTCACCTTAGAGTTTCCTCTTACTGGGTTTTAAACCAATAAAAAATTATAAATCTTTTCTGAGTCTTTACTGAAGTTCTATATAGACCTTTATTTTTACGCACAGTGTAACTTTGAGTTATTAGGGACAACTGAAATCTGATATTAGTAACTAAAACTAACTTATGACTAGAATTTATTGAGATCTATGATTCTGCATTATACTAACAATAAAGATATCAATGCTAAAAATTCAACTTTAATATAGTTGTAATGCTGCAATTTTCCAGCAATTGATACACTGGTAAGTGCCTTGATTAATAAAGGTATCATTGATGATGCCCTGATTTAGATCATAGTGTTTAATTACTGCTACTTATTGCTATTGATTATTGCTAGTTATTACTACTCTCTAGGATATCTCTTTTCCAATCTCTTCTACTAAAGTAGATATATGCATAATGTTCCCAGGGATGCTTCATCAATGATTCTGCACCATTAAATAATTTCCAAGATACTATTAAAATAATCATTGTACTGAGTTTCCCTAGATTTGTAAATCAAAGTCTTAATTAAAATATAAAATGAGGGGTGCCTAGGTGGCTCAGTGAGTTAAATGTCTAACTCTTAATTTTGGCTCACAGGTTATGATCTTAGGGTCATGAGATAGAGCCCCACATCAGACTCCATGCTCAGGGAGAAGTCTGCTTGAGATTCTCCCTCTCCCTCTGCCCCTCCCCCTGCACACACACTCTCTCTCCCTATCTCTCTCTAAAATAAATAAAATCTTTAAAAATAACAAAATAAAATATAAAATGAGATATAAAGCAAAATATTCTTTTTCCAAAAAAATTACATAAAACTTGTTTTAGCAATAAATTCAATGTAATTTGTTTTATCTTTTCAGCAACACTTTCATTGTAAATTTTTTTCTTTCCACTTTTCCTTTTCATCACAGAGCTTATTTCATTTGAAAACAGGAGCAAGAATTCCTAACTGGGTTGTAGTGTCTTTTCCTCTACAAGGGTTATAATTTTTAAAAAGATGAGAATGAGTGAGAGAAAAAGGATAATTGAGAAATGTTCTAGAAAATTGTTGTCCTAGTTAATATTCACCAATCTCATGTGTGAAAGAATTGACAGGTAACATGGGTCAAGCAGACAAATTATTCTGGCATCTATTATCCTCCTTGTAAGAAGCTCTGTGTGACTAAGGATGAAAAGAAATCATATCTGATGCCTACACTGATGATAATTTGTGAAAGCACAAGGAACTCCTTTCTACTTTATTGTCAGTGAATCACTCTGCACAATCACTCATTTGGTTTTTCAATTTTAGAGACCTGGAACAGGATGATACTATCTTTGAATCTATACACTAGATTAAAAGAAACCTAAGAATATGCGTAGCAGACAATAAATAACACAGAGAGGGGCACCTGGGTGGCGCAATTTGTTGAGTATCTGACTCTTGGTTTTGGCTCAGGTCATGATCTCAGGGTTGTGGGATCGGGCCCAGTGCAGAGCTCCAAGCTCAGCACTCAGCACAGAGTCTGCCTGGGATTCTCTCTCTCCCTCTGCCTCTTCCCCTCCCCCATGCACTCTCCCTCTCTCTGTCTTTCTAAAATGAATAAATAAAATCTTTAAAAAATAAATTCATTAATTAATAACTCAGAGAGAAGAAAAAGACATATTTTTTTAAAGATTTTTTATTTATTTATTTGAGAGAGAGAATGAGATAGAGAGAGAGAGCATGAGAGGAGGGAGGGTCAGACGGAGAAGCAGACTTCCCGCTGAGCAGGGAGCCCGATGTGGGACTCGATCCCGGGACTCCAGGATCATGACCTGAGCTGAAGGCAGTCGCCTAACCAACTGAGCCACCCAGGCACCCGAAAAAGACATATTTTTGGTGAGAGTTCCTCTCAAATGAAAGAACAAGTAAAATGCTAAAATAATCCTTTAAAAAAGCTAAATCTATCCTTTATTGGTATTTTCTAAAATATAATGTAGGCTGTTTTTAGGCTGAAAAGATTTCAAAAAGCTCACAAATAAAGAACTTGATAACTTAATTGTTAAAGTGTTATAAAATATCATAAATTTTCCACTTCTCACTCATAATGTGATCTCAGTTGTATTTGCTCTGTCAAATTATAACTAAAACCAAAACATTTAACAAATTTACATATGGCAAATGATACAGGAATAAAATTACAAAACCATATATATCCCTTTACAGAGAAATAATTTTCTCCTTTCTGAGACTTCTTTGTTTTTAGTAAGCAAAACAATATTACTGGTTTTAATTAACTCTTACACAAGGATCATGAGATCTTTTTCAGCAGTTACTAGGCATGTGTTCTATGTTTACTAACTATACCTTATCAAAAAAGATTATTTCTCTAAAATAACTTTTTCACAGGTGTAGAGAGTTTAAGGGAAAAATATTCAGGAAGAAGATAACTCAATCAGTGGTCTATTGAGAAGAGTTAGAACAGGCATTAGGAAATTTGTGTCTGAGCCATAATTCCACCAGTAAATACCTCCAAAGCCTTGAGTAAATAATGTGGTGGGTTTTCTGGGTTTGTTTTTTTTTTTTTTTTTTGTCTCATTTTCCAATCAGTGAATTGAGAAGGATCATTTTGTCCCATCTCATAATAGGTACCATAACAAAAAGGAGAAGCACAGAACTAAATGTTTACAACTCTAGGAAAATAGAAATACATTTCCTAAAACCTGTACTATAAGGAATATAAAGTAATAGATTCAAATAAAATGAGAAATAGCAACTAGAAATTATCTCAAATCCCAGCAGTAAAATGTTCATAGATTTTAACAATCCTATTCAGATTGCTGACTTACGTGTGCATAAATTTATCATGTGTTCCAAATCCTATATCCCACACATAGCAAGAGAACATTGAAATAATCCTAATGAGCATAAATAAACTGTCTCGAAAATGAACATTTAAAAATTCACCTAGTTTACTCCCAAATATTTCCATTTTGTACATCCTCATTTTCACTACTGGGTTTCAGACCTTCAACATTATTTTGTATACAGCTATCCAATAAACTTCTGATATTGAACTTTATCCTCCTGCTTTGCTTCCCACAAATCCATCTACCATGCCAACACAAAAATGTTACTTCTAAAATATAGATATAACCATGCTTCTCCCCTGCTTGAAGTTTTAGCGGCTTCCCAATGTCTTCCTAGTCATCTTATCATGACGTATATGGTCCTCTGTTCTCTGGGGCTGTGTATGTGTTCAGTCCCCTCTCACTACATGGTACCCCAAGCTATATGCTCCAGAAGAAACAAAGTGCTGAAACTGTACTCAAAAGCACTGTAGTTTTGTACCTATGTGCCTTTACTCTTGTGTTTGTTACCTGAGACCTCCTTGTACTCCCCAGCCGCTTTTGGTCACTTTTCCTATTAAAATCAGTTAAGATATCACTTCTATAGGGTGCCTTCCTGGGTGATTCTGGATTCCAAGAAGTGCCCCTTCTCTCTGCGTACAACATGGTATGTATGTTTGTACCACCGCAGTTACAACATTGTATTATTTGCTGTGTATCTGGCTTTCCCTCTACAATGATTTATTCATCATATTATTTTGGGTTCCTATGCCTGTCATATTATTTATTGATTTTATATCTGTAAAATATTATTGTGAACACTAAACAGTCATTTTGAGATGCTTTCCAAAAGACATATCAAGGATGGCGTAAGTCCTAACAAGATTAAAATAAACAAGAAAACAAGGTGCACTTTGCCTCTCTACCCTCTAATGTGTGGTGCTCTGAGTTATACTCAGATGGTAACTTACCATTTTCTAAATATATCTTGTGCTTGTTTCCTGTGCTGTCCTGTGTATGTACCTCTTCCCTAACTAGTTCAATTCTATGTATCTTTCAAGGTACAGTTCTGCAACACATTTCTTTGTTCCTGTATCCTTTTCCTAGCAAGTCCTCACAGTCTCTTATCAGATACACAGATAACAAATGTTTGCAAATTAAATTGCTTCCGTGATTATCTCTCTATAAAAATGGTATGTATTTCCTCAATAATTCATTCTACAAAAACCAAATGTCTTCTACAACCTCAGCACTGAGTTTACAGCAGTAAACAACCCAGAAAGAGCCATGCTTTAATGGATCTTATATATGCCAGTAAGAATAAAGAAAAAATAAATAAGCAACCAAAATAGATAATTTCAGATAGTAATAAGTGCTAGGAAGAGAAGAAAACAGAATGATGTTACAGGGAGCAACTGGAGCTTCATGTAGATGGAAGATTTGTTGGAAGATTGTCCCGTGAAGGTTATGACCAAGCTAATACCCAGGGCAGAAAGCATTCCAAGCAGAGTGAACAGCAAGTGCGAAGGCACAAGACAGAAAAGACTGGATTATATGGAAACAAAAATAAAGCCAGCTCAGGTTGGCTAAAAAGTGTGATACAGAGAAAGAGTCAGGGGAGGAGATAAAGAGTAACTCATTGGCCCTACAGATCCAAAAAAAGCATAAGGATTTTATCTTAAAATGATAAGAAGATGTTGGTGTTCTCAGTTCAAAAAGCTGATTTATCTTTCACAACATAAATTCTCAAAATTTTCTCAAACATAAATTCTCAAAAATTTCTCAAATCCATTTGAGAAAATGGATTTTTAATAGGATAAGAGTTGGGAGGCTATTGTAGCTGTGCCATCAAGACCTGTTAGTGGCTTGGAAAAGGGGACTGAGGATACATTAAAAGGCAGAGTGACAAAGAATTGGTAATAAATTGCATACAAGAGGGAAGGGAAAGAAATAATTAAGAACAGCATCTTGATTATTGATTTGAGCAACCCAAGGGATGGTGGTGTCATCTCAATGGGGAAGAACAGGGAAAGAACAAATTTGGGGACTGAAATTAAGGATTTTGTTTGTGGAAAGAATACTTTGAATTTAATATCCAAATTCCTTAGTATAACGTAGAAGGCCTATCAAGGCCTTTTTGGTATAAATGAAGTATATATTCTATTTCTCAAAATATTAGGGAGAGAAGGGAAAATATAACTAAGGATTATTTCATCCCCTGAACTAGGTACTTTATGTTTCTACTCAATTAAATACTTACTGAGAATTCATAGTCAGAGACTACATCAGGTCCTGGGATATCGTGGTGAACAAAACAAAAATATTTTAGCTGTACTGGAGTTTGCAACTTGTAGAGAAGAAAAATATGCAACAAATAATTTCATGTGTTATGAGGGTTACATAAGGCTAAGTACGGGAGCCTACAGTTTGGAAAGTTGACCTGATTAGGGCATTTAAAAAGCTATCCAAGGGAATGGCATTATATTTAGATGATCTGAAAGATGAACAGGAGTTATCTAAACTAAGGAGACAGCTGAATGAGCATTACAGGAAGAAGACACAATCTATACCAAAATCCAAAGGTGAGAGAATGCCGGAGGATTTCATGAACTAAGATGGGTCCATATGGCAGAATCACAGATGGCAAGGGGTAAAAGTAGGGTGAAATTTCACTGCAGAGGCAGGAAGGGGTTATGGGTTATGGTTATAGGAAATAAGGTTTCCTAACCTTCATTAAGGAAATAAAACACATAAAGCAGAAAGATGGTATAACTTGATAAGCATTTTTAAAAGACTAGAATGTGTAAAAATTGATTTTCCAAAAATGTTTATCAGACAGCTATTTATGGTGATCTCTATTATATATATGAAAAAATCTTGTGTAAAAAACAAAAGAAACAAAAAAAAACTGCCCAAGCCACATACCTAGGATTAGAACCAGCATTTAAAAACCCAATTTTGTGTGATTAAAATCCATACTCTTCTACCACACCTTGCTACTTTGTCCTGTTACCTCTTTCTGCTATATCCACATAATAATAATCATAGTCCCCAAATACTTCCAACTGTTTGCTTATGTCATTTGCAAAACATAAAAGTATTCTGAAGAATGCTTGAAACTAAATTGCATGTTTCTTCCTTTGAATTTCCTTGGCCAACCTACAGTAACTGTAATGGGACAATATTTTGATATAGTCAATGTAATTTTTATTCTCTTAGTTCCTTTTGACCTAATTCCATCCACCATTAAACCAAACCAGCAACACACACACACACGGAACAAAGGAGTGGACTGAGTTTCTGACTTTTGTTTTTATTTGCTTTTCTTTCAATTATAAGCAATAAAATAATTATGTTTACAGATCTGTTATAATTCCAAAATGATTACTTCATTATAGTGCTTTGAACATAACTGCACTAGCACCTATCCTCTCTACTGCAATTGTTTTAACGTGACGTTTTTTCCCCACTAAATATGAGGAATAGGTTCTATTATTTTTTATGTGCCCAGACAGATGTTACATAAAAGCTTGCTGCATGACGTCTCATTATACGTCAAAAATTCCTCAGATTTTATGTCATTCCCTCAAAGTAAAAGATGATACATCTTGATTGTTCACCATTTGAACACAGTTAAAAGAATAAACATTAAAAATC
Organism: Leptonychotes weddellii; assembly: GCF_054177405.1. Classification (NCBI taxonomy): domain Eukaryota; kingdom Metazoa; phylum Chordata; class Mammalia; order Carnivora; family Phocidae; genus Leptonychotes; species Leptonychotes weddellii. The sequence continues at coordinate 53,992,210 of NC_138370.1, read as the reverse complement.
AATGTATAACAGTACTCAAATAAAAAAAACCTGTCTTTCACTTACAGAAATTGTTTGGGATGAGTAATGTTTTCCTCCTGACTTTAGACATGTACCTCCATAAAGGAATCTGTTTTTAAAAATCACGATTTTACCTTTCACTCCTTGAGACAACCTGGCAAGGGGAAAATAATATGAGCCTTTCACTTTGTGTGAGTCACATTTCACTGTAAGTACAGAGCAGATTTTGCTAGTGAAAAATGACATTAAATGTGCCATTCACTGTTCAGTAGCAATGACCCAGTTATACCTAACCATTCTGTGTTAAAAACTTTGTGCTTAATAAAATATGCAAGTAGCTTGTCTGATTCAGAAAGCCTGGAAGCCTGAAAATGCATCCTATGACAGGCATCAGAAAGCCAGTAATGGTGTAGGCTGTGAAAAGAATGTCAAAGGTAATGTTGAAGGTGTCAAAAGACATTCGGAGCAGAGTACTAAGGATTTTCTCTGCAGCAACACTTCCAGCCTCATTCAGTTTCATCAGAAGGTAATTTCTTCACGGACTTGTAAATTTAAATGGGAGCATTAAATATTTAATTTTACATTTACAACATGAAATTCTCTCCTACCATTCCGGTATTAGATGTCTCTGTAAAATCAAGGAACCTAATTTCTCTTAGTATAAACAAAGTTGAATAAAATAGTATTGAATAATTTTAAAAGTAAAATTAACCAAATGTAGTGAACATTTTCTTTGAGGACATGTTTTAATTTTATCTAGTGTTTTACTGTATCCCTTCCTTCGATTTCATGCCTTAAAATCCTGTATTCTTATTTAATCCTGAATGAAAACCTTATTCTTAATCCTGCATAAGAAACTGATACCTAAGAATTAATTTCACTGTTAGTCATTGACAGAAGGAGAGACAATTTGTGTATAAAAATGGCCACATTTTACCACTTAGTAATGATGAGAGCTTTAAGCAGTCAATATGTCCCCAAGTTGTACAAAGAACTTTTATTTTATTTACTATTTATAACAATTCAGTGATAGGGGTACTACTGTCATCTGCATTTGAAAAACAAAAATAAGGTTTATGCAGGATAAATTCTTGAGAACCACACAGAAGAACCTAGACTTGAAACCTGGTCTGTACAGTAGCTAAGTACTTGCTCTAAAATCATTTTGCTGTTTCTTCCTCTCAGGGAATGAACTGACATGAAACAAACAAGCATTGTCCATTTTCTTGGATTAAGATTTTTTTTTAAAGATTTTATTTATTTATTTGAGAGAGAGAGAATGAGAGACAGAGAGCACGAGAGGGAAGAGGGCAGAGGGAGAAGCAGACCCCCTGCTGAGCAGGGAGCCCAATGCGGGACTCGATCCCGGGACTCCAGCATCATGACCTGAGCCGAAGGCAGTCGCTTAACCAACTGAGCCACCCAGGCGCCCTAAGATTTATGTAATAAGAAAATTTTAAGTTTCTCCTTAATTTAAAATAACCAAAAGTGTTCTAAACGAGCAATCACATAGGTTCTACTCAGACCACTGGGGACTTGATGGTATGAAGGGATCATTTTTGTTTGTCTGTTTTCTCTAAAATACTTGCTAAGAATTTGAAATGTTTCTGTGATCTCTCTGCTCTAACTATCCAACTGATACAGTGAGCCAGAATTTACTACTTAAAAAAAAAAAATCTTTCTAATTATTCTTGAAACTCAATTAGTCTGAAATACTGAAAGATATCTCTACCACTATAAAAAGATAGTAGAAATAAATTGTAAGGTAACCAAAGAAAACTAAAAATCCAACCACACTATATAATTTGGCAGAACTTTTCAGAATGATATATTTAACAGTAATTATCTTCTGAGGGTATACAACTAAATTCATACGTCAGCAATGACCATTAAAAATAAGCTCAGCTTTAATAATGTAAACATAAAAATTAAGCTCAGGACTAAAACTTAAATGACTCACTTTATTTTATTCTGTATTCTTAGATTTCTGCTTATAAACACTAAAAGTAGCATAACACCCTCGCTCCCAAATTACCTCTGGCAACAAGTGAAAATGAGAAACAATAAATTTTTTATTTCATAATACATGGACCAAGGTAAACCTTTATACTCTTTGCTCTGTTTCTGTTAAATGGAGTCAAAAACTTATTCATTAAAACCAAAACTAAAAGCAAAAGGACTAAAATTTTAAAACACAGTGCATTGTTATGCCAGACATCAAACAAAGAATTAGAAAGGTAAACAAAGAAAAACTGCTGCCTCATTAACTTATAACATCCAACTCTACATTCATCTTTGATTGAAATAAGGAAAGATTATTTAGTTTTCAAAGATCCATAAAATGACTTTTGAATCAGTGCCTCACTCCCTTTAAAATTAATTATTACTAACAATTAGGCTATACTTTTTTATATAAGTAAACATAGGATCTTCATACATTTAATTGGAATATAATCACTGTATGTAACAATCATATATAGTAATTGTTTGAACTAAAAGTTTAAATCAATAACACAGTACAAAAATTACCCTGTAAAATACAGTAAAGAAAAAAACAAATTTAAAATTATAAGTATTTTACCAAATGAAAATTTATAATAACTTCATTAAATTGTAGCATATATACTAAAGAAAAATTTTTATAATGATATAATAATAGCTACCATTTACCAAGAACTTACTGTATGAAAGCACTAAGTATTTATTGCATAAACTCATGTAACAACAAAAAGTACTTCCCCTTGATTTTTTTTGAAGGGAAAATGAAGGCCATTCTTAACAACACTGAAGAACAGTAATACATATGCCAAAATAAAGTCAACATTTTTTCATTCTAGAATGCATAATAACATTATTTCTTAATACATCTGTATAATATGATCACACTGGTATAGCATTGCCAATTTGGCAATGTTTAGTCAATTGTGGGCCAGTAAATTTAATAGATTTTTCAATTTTCTGTTTTAATTTCATTCATTTATTCACTTTGACAAGTATTTCCTACCACTATGTTATAGGCAATGGGAGCAAATGCATATGGGAATAAAATAGGCAGCAAATAACAACAAAAGTCAATTTATAAATATAAACTGTGATAGCTTCAATAAAGGAAAACCACACTTTATTAAGAAAACTTACAAAAAAAATTTTTTTGACTGGGATAGAAATAGATAAAGCCTCACTAAATAAGTGATATTTAAGCAAAAAGCCTTGAAGATAGGAACTTCCGGACAAAGGTCTCAGGGAGGAGCACTCTAGGCAGGGGGGGAATGACCGCATACTGGAATCCCTGGTATTAAAGAGCTCTCTAAGGAATGAAATAATCTGTGTGGGTGGAACAAAGTAAAGAAATTTTGAGAAGAGGATGAAAAGGCAGGCAGGTGCCAGGGCCTAGTAGGTCACATGAATACTGTAGAATTTGATTCAATGCAATGGGAAGGTATTTAAAGGGTTCTCTGAAGGAAAGTCACAGAACTTATTTTACATCTACAAAAGATGGCTTCTTCTGATACCCCTGGGCTTCGATTCTTTTTTTTTTTTTAATTTTTTTTTTATTCTTATGTTAATCCCCATACATTATATCATTAGTTTTAGATGTAGTTGGGCTTCGATTCTTTTTATCTCCTCGAGTTCCCATTGCAAACTGGGAAATACGAGTTTTACTTAATCCCCAGCCCTAAGTATCCAGAAAGGAGTTTAACCTGAACCTGAACCTCCATGGACCAACTGCGGAGGTTTAACTTTCGTTAAATCTGAGTCTTCCCAGATGCCATCTAAAGATATTTGCCAAGAAGACACGGTAATCTCTGCTTCCTCACTTGGATATGCCTACATCCCATCAGTCTGGAGATTAACTGCCATTCCTCATAAGCTGGACAAATGATCAAGCAAGAGAGAAAAGACATGAACCATTACAGGCAGTATCATATAAAAACAGTGTTATTTCCAGAGAAGGGAACGGGTGAATGTTCTGGATAATGAAAACTGGGCATTTAAAAGCTTCTTTGTACTCTTAACTTAATTAAAAAAGCAAGAGACTCAGGTTGCCATTTTATGGCATTAACATAAGTTAAGGTAAGGCTCTTTTGATGGATACAACAAAAATCTCAGTGGCCTAATATATTAGTTGTTCAAGTAAAAGACAAAGTGTTCTTGATCAGATGATCTCCTCTAAATGGTAATTCAGGAATGTTCACCTCCAAATGCGGTTTCTAAGATCTCCATGCTCACCTATGTATCAAGTCTCAGGAGTATAGAGTGTCACACAAAGGAACTTAAAAGCCCAGGGCTGGGATCTTCTCACAGTTCAGAGTGCATAGTTCACTGGCAGGAACTTGGTCATTCCTAACATCATGGAAGTCTGGTACAGAGAGTCTGGCTGTGTACCCAGGAAGAAGAGGAGGTGAGTTGGACTGGGAGCTAGACAGTCTCTGAAACTGCAAGCCTGACTTAGGATTCATATTTCTGGAAACCATGTGGTGCAAAGCAACCAACATCAAGGCAAAGAGATTCAGATGTATGGAGAACAAGGAATGGCCAAGACCAAAATTAAACAAAACAAGAACTGTCTTGTTCTACTTGGTAGCACTGTTCTTACCCAATATCACCTGTAAGGAGTCTCATCTTTTCTCTCTTGCTTGATCATTTGTCCAACTTGTAAGGAATGGCATTTTCCCTCAGACTAATGTTATGTAGACAAATGCAAGAAAGAAGCAGCTTAGTGTGTCTTCTTTAGAAATATTTTCATCATATCAGTGCTTTTAATTGTCCCCATTGTATAAATACAGCATTACAAATTGCCTTTTTCTTTCATGAATCACTGCATCTTCTCCTAAAATCAATCCTCTTCATTTAACATGTATCTGTAATTGGAATATTTTACTGATATGAAAAATCTCTTAATTAATTTTACTGAGTGGCCTCTAGAAGAAATTTTAGGTTTAATAAAAAGCATGTATAATTTAGAATTAATCATGAGAAGACTCTCAACCACTAAAAGAAAAAAAAAGTATTAAAAAACACAGTAAAAAAGAATAAATAATTAGACCTTATTGGCTCTGAAATGAGTTACTTGAATAAACATCTTGATTAGGCAAGTTATATATAATTAAATGTTTTCTACTTTTTCCTTGAAAATTATTCTTCCACTAGTAGTGCAAAAGAAAGTTTTGTTATACTATTTCAGTTTTTGGTATAAATTAAAGAATACGTGATGAAAAACTGATATACCACTCTGATCGCAATAAGGAGTATTGATTAGAAAGAGGCAAAAGTAGAAAAAGAATGATGGATAAGAAAATGATTGATTACATTTGCCTAAGTGTGAGAGGGCTTGGATCATTTATCAGCATCTCTGAGATGCTGATATAGAGATGTTGATGGCTTAAAACCACAGAACATTTTTGAAGCAGAATTGATAGTTTCATGGCAGATTACATAGGGAAGATGAAGGAGAGAAAGATCAAGGCTAACCTCAGTTTCTAGCAGGAGCAATTGGGTGAATGTAGATTCCATAAACTAAAATGAAGAAAATTAGAGGACAGATATGGAAGAAAGATCAAGAGTTCAGTTTGGGGCATATTAAGTTTGAGATAACTGTGTGTCACCTAATTGGGAAAGTCAGGTAGACAGTTGTAGGTATGGGTTGGAGCTCTGAAGATTCAAATCATTTGGAGATATAAATATTAGCATACTTTGGCATAGCATATAGATAGTGTTTAATACTATGAGATTAGATGAACAAAGCTAAGAAATAAGCAGATATACCCAGTACTGAGCCTGAAGGACTTCAGTATTTAGGAGTATATTAAGAAACAGGACCCAGCAATGTGGACAAAACACAGTCAGAAAGGCAGAAGGAAAATCAAATATGTATACTGTTCTCTGCCCCTGGTTCCCGAGACAGAGCTCATAAAACATTTGTAAATAAAGAGTGTTAGAAGAATCTTTTGTTCTAACATTTAGTCTTCGACTCTGGTTCTTGATACAGAGCTCCTAAGATTTTTGTAATTTCCTGAGTGATAGGAGCATCTGACACCAGGCTTCTACATCCCTTGGAATTTCCTGGGTGATAGGAATGACTTTTGTTCTAATAAGAGGATTCTTGGTAGCTCCTGGATGGGACTGGTCACCAAAAAGACCAAGCCATGCTTGGAAGCTTACAACCTTCAGTCCTACTTCCCCATCCGGAGAGGGGAGGAGGGCTAGAAATAGAGTTATAAATCAATCATGCCTACATGATGAAGCTTCCATAAAAATCTCAATAGTATGGGGTTCAGGGACATTCATCCATCTGTCCAGAGTGTGGCACTTTCCAACTCCATGGGGACAAAAGTTGCTTTGCTTGGGACCTTCAGAACTTCACCCCATGTATCTCTTCACCTAGCTGTTCATCCATATCCCTGATCATAATCTTTATCATATAATAAACAAGTAAACTAAGCATAAGCATTTCCCTGAGTTCTGTGAGCTATTCTAACAAATGATCAAATCCAAGGAGCATGTCATGGGAACCTCCAATTTATAGCCAAGTTGGACAAAAGTTGTGGATAACCTGGGGACCTACTTGTGACTGACATCCGAAGAGGGGAACTGAGACCTTAACCTGTGGGGTCTGCACTAAATCCTGTTAGTGTCAGAATTGAATTGAATTATAGGACACCGAGCTCGTATCACAGGGAATTGCTTGGTGTGTGGGAAAAACCCACACATATGGTGTCAGAAGTACTGGGTGTGTGAGTAAAGGAGAAACACAGCAGTAGAATTTGTCCAACTCATTAGCCATATGGTAATGGCTGAAATCAGAAGTGGAAGGAAGAAAGTGAAGATGACACGTTTGGACAATTCTTTTGATAAATTTTGCTTTGAAGAAACAGAGTTATAAGGCAGAGAGAAATTTAAATGAGTATTGTTTTAAAGATGGAGGACACTACAACATGTTTGAATACTTATAGGAAGGAAAACCTAGAAAGGGAGAGATCAAGGAATTAGTGTAAAAAATCACTGGAACAATGGAACGTTTTCTTTCCCATCTTTCCAGAGATGTTAACAGACATATTTTTTTTTTAATTTTCTGTTCTTTCCTGAGTTTGGGGAAAGACACACGTGTGTTTGTTTCATCATCTTATTTCAGACTCCCATATATATACATATATATATACACATAATATATATCTGTATAAATATATACATATATATTCACACATATATAAATACACACATATATATGGGGGGAGGGCAAAACAGCAAAGGGCAAAAACATAACTGAAGGCAAATAAGAAGCCTGTGTGTGTGTGTATACTGTTTATTTTTATTTCACATAAAAATTATTATCATAAATAAATCATTTCCTAACTCAGGTAAATTTTCAAAATACCTTTAATCACTTTTCTCCAAAATTTTATTTTTAAAACTTATAAATAACACATAGACCATAGACAACAAAAAAGTATATAATATAAATATATGCTAATAAAATTATGTCATTAATATCCTTAGAAATTAAAACTAGAAACTAACTTCAGAACAATTTAGAGTACATATCAAATATGAGATGTCTTTTGGACCTAATAAATCACATTATCTTAAAATGTTAATCTTCTGCTCTATGAAAGTATAATTAGTATAATTAGAAATTTAATATGTATATGATAAATAACAAAAACCTTATGAATTTAAATGTAATTTGGTTCTGTACAGCAAAGGAAACCATCAACAAAATGAAAAGGCAACCTACCAAATGGGAGAAAATATTGGCAAATCATATATCTGATAAGGGGTTAATTTCCAAAATATATAAAGAATGTGTACAACTCAAAAGTAGAAAAAAAAAGCTTAAAAATGGTCAAAGGATCTAAATAAACATATTTCCAAAGAGGACATTCAGGTGGTCAACAGGTATACGAAAAAGTGCTAAACATCAATAATCATCAGGAAAATGAAAATCACACCAAATTGAGATATCACCTCACACAAAACAGAATAGCTATTATCAAAGACAAGAAATAACAAGTGCCAGCAAGGATGAGGAAAAAGTGAACCTTTGTGCACTGTTGGTAGGAATGTAAATTCATGCAGCCACTATGGAGGCTTCTCAAAATACTAAAAATAGAAATACCATATGACTCAATAATTCCACTGCTGGGCATTTACTCAAAGAAAATGAAAACACTAAATAAGGTTAGGAAGCAACCTAAGTCTCCATCAGTAGGTAAATGCATAAGAAGATGTGATATATATATACACACACACATAAAAACACACACATATATATATAAAATGGAATATTACCCAGGCATAAGAAAAGACTCTTATCATTCACGACAACATGGATGGATATTGAGAGCATTATGCTAAGTGAAATCGATCACACAAAAAAGACAAATCCCATATGATCTCACCTATATGTCAGAATCTAAAAAAAAAAAAAACAAAAACAACAAAAAAAAAACCTGAACTCATAGAAACACAGAACAGACTGGTGGCTGCCAGAGGCAAGAATAGTGAATGAAGGAAATGTGTGAAAATGATCAAAAGGTAAACTTCAAGCTATAAAATAAATAATTCCTGGAGATGTAATGTAAAACATTGTGAATATAGTTAATAATACTATATTGTGTATTTGAAAGTTGCTAAGAGAGATCTTAAAACTTTTCATTGTAACAAATAAAAATTTGTAATGTGTGTGTTGATGGATGCTAACTAGACTTACTGTGGCGATCATTTTGCAATATATACAGATACCGTATTATGTTGTACACCTGAACTAATATAATGTTATATGCCAATTATATCAATTTTAAATAAAATTTTGAAAAATATAACTTATACCAACTAGTCTGCAAGAACAACTTTTGGACATCAGGAAAGGGAAATTTTAATAAATACCTTAAGTAAAAAAAAATGTAGTTAAGGGTTTTTGAGATTGAACTTTCAAATGAAATGTTCTAAGTCTTCATCCTGATAAAAAATCATATACGTTAGACCTCCAGGGAAGACAGTAGAGTAGGAGGATCCTTAGTTCACTTCATCCCAAAGTTACACCTAGATAATACCCACATTTGTATAAATAACCCAGAAAACAACCCAAAGCCTGGCAGAATAGACTCTCCACAGCTAAATGTAGAGAAGAGGCCACATAAAAGAGAACAGGAAGAGCACAGATGCAGTTGGGAGGCAAACTGACATGTGAGAATGTCTGTCTTAGAAAGGGATGCTGTGGCTCAGAGAGGGGAAAAGAGCAGACCCCACACCAGTCATCCCAGACATGGGGGACCACACCGGGAAGATGAACCCCAATAACATTTGGCTTTGAAAACCAGAGGAGCTTAAATTCTCAAGTTCTTACAATCAATCAGTGGAACACCTAGAGCTTTAGAAATCAGTGGGCTCAACTCTGGGAAAGTTGGAGGGCAATAGGAAATGGGGTACTCCCCACTACAGAGACAGTATAACAACCTAGTTGAGAAACAGCAGTTTGAAAAATGCCTGGGTTATACAAGAAAGGGATTGTTTATTAATCTTAGAGCATGTGCTGGAGAGGCAGGGATCTCTGGGAGACTTTTCTGGGAACAAAATAGCTGGCAGGTATCATTTCCCTTCCCCATCCCCTGCTTAGACACAAAGACACCTGAAGGAACCAGCACAGTGCCAATAGTCACTACCTACCTTGCTAACAGTGTACTCTGCCCCCCACATTCTCCTCAGGAATATCCCCTGCAACACACCCCGGGCAGGAGTTTACCAAAGTAGCTATAGGCTCCTCCAACAGCAGACCCACACAAAAATTGCTGACACCACACAACTCACCCTACACTCTCCTGCAAACCCACCCCCACCAACATGACCTCTGCAAGAATCCATCCAAATTGGTGCCACAAGCATGGTGATATGTAAGCAGACCTGAAAGGGCTGAGCAGCAACCCAAAGTAACTCCTGCCCTGGAAAGAGTGGAAGAAAAACACACATAACAGTTTTGCCATGCCCCAGCTGGGGACAGATATCTGATCTGACTACAGGCCCCACCTACCAACAAAAGATTGTCAAGGGACAACACATGGAGGGTGCCCTGCAGTTCCATGCTCTTGCAAAACTCTGCAAATGCCTGGCCTGACCCAACTCAAACCTGAAGTAGATCCAGAATGGCCAAAAACAACACAGGGACCAAACCCTGCCAACAACAGGCAAAGAGAAGCACTGAAGACTACTGGACTGAAAGCAAAACAAAGCTCAGCCACAGCAGCCAAGAATACTCTACCCAGCAATGTTATCATTTAGAATAGAGAGATAAAAGGGTATCTCAAGACAAAGAAAAGTTAAGGAATTTGTGACCAGTAATCCAGCCCTACAAGTAATGTTAAAAGGGACTCTTTGTGTGGAAAGGGAAGACCCTAAACAAGAGAAAGAAAAGTTGGAGGCATAAAAGCAGTAAAATTAAGTATATCTATAAAAATTGGTCAAGGGATTCACAAAATAAAAAGATGTAAAGTATGACACCATTTACCTAAAACATGGAGCAGGGAGGGCAAAGAGTAAAAATTTACTGTTTTTAGAATGGGTACAAAGTTAAGCAACCAGCAACTGAATATGGACTGATCTATGCACAAGATGTTATATATAAACCTAACAGTAACCACAAATCAAAAACCAGTAATAGATATGCAAAAAATAAAGAGAAAAGAATCCACATATATCACTAAAGAAAGCCAGCAAACTTTGAGAGAAGAGACAAAGAGAAGAAAGGAACAGAAAAGAACTACAAAAACAACCATAAATCAAGTAATGTGGGAGCACCCAAATACATAAGGTAACTAAACACAAATATAAGGGAAGTTATCAATAGTAATACAGTAAAGGTAGGGGATTTTAACACCTCACTTACATCAATGCATAGATCATCCAAACAGAAAATCAGTGAGGAAACAATGGCTTTAAATGACACAATGGACCAGATGGATTTACCAGATATATTCAGAACATTCCATCCTAAAAGAATGGAATACACTTTCTTTTCAAGTGCACATGAAACATTCTCCAAAATAGAGCACATGTTAGGCCATAAAACAAGTTTCAACAAATCAATAATTTCAAAAAGACTAAAGTCATACCATGCATCTTTTCTAACCACAACACTATGAAACTAGAAATCAATCACAAGGAAAAAAATATGGAAAGAACACAAACACATGAAAGTTAAATAACATGCTACTAAGCAATGAATGGGAAACCAAGAAATCAAAGAGGAAATCCAAAAATATATGGAGATATATGAAAATGAAAATACAACCGTCCAAATCTTTGGGATGCAGCAAAACTATTCTAAGAAGGAAGTCTATAGCAATACAGGTCTACCTCAAGAAGAGAAATCTCAAATAAGCAAACTAAGCTTACACCTAAAGGAGCTATAAAAATTAGAACAGACAAAACCCCAAACAAGTAGAATGAAGAAAATAATAAAGATTAGAGTGAAAATAAACAAGATAGAAACTTAAAAAAAAAACAAAAAAACAATAGAACAGATCAATGAAACCAGAAGCTGGTTCTTTGAAAAGATCAACAAAATTGGTAAACCTTTAGCCAGGCACATCAGAAGAAAAATGAGCAAGAGAAAGAGAGGGAAGATTCAAACAAAATCAGAAATGAAAGGGGAGAAATAACCAACACCACAGAAATACAAAGGATTATAACAGAATATTATGAAAAATTATATGCCAACAAATTGGACAACCTAGAAGAAAAGGATAAATTCCTAGACACATACGACCTCTCAAACTGAATCAAGAAGAAATAAAAAATTTGAATAGTGGGATTATGAGTAATGATTTTGAATCAGTAATCACAGAACTCCTAACAAACAAAACTCCAGGCCCAGACAGCTTCATGGGTAAATTCTACCAAACATTTAAAGAAGAGTTAATACCAATTATGCTCAAATTATTCCTAAAATCAAAAAGAAAGAAAAGCTTCCAAATTCATCCTGAGGCGAGCATTACCCTGATACCAAAACCAGATAAAAATACTATAAAAAAAGACAACTACAGGCCAACAGCTCTGATGAACATCGATGCAAAATCTTCAACAAATTATGAGCAAACCAAATCCAACAACACATTAAAAAAATATATCCTCCACCACAATCAAGTGGGATTTATTTTCAGGATACAAGCGTGGTTCAGTATTCACAAAATAATCAACATGATACATCACATCAACAAGAGAAAGAATAAAAACCATATGATCCTTTCAATAGATGCACAAAAAGTATTTGACAAAGTACAACATCTATTCATGATAAAACGCTCAACAAAATAGGTTTAGAGGGAACATACCTCAACGTAACAAAGGCCATCTATGAAAAACTCACAGCCAACATCATACTCAATGGTGAAAACCTGAGAGCTTTTCCCCTAAGATCAGGAACAAGACAAGAATGTTCAATCTCACCACTTTTATTCAACACAGTACTAGAAGTCCTAGCCACAACAGTCAGACACACACACACACACGGCATCCAAATTGGTCAGGAAGAAGTAAAACTCTCACTATTTGCAGATGACATGATACTATGTATAGAAAACCTTAAAGACTCCACCAAAAAAAAACTACTAGAACTGATAAATGAATTCAGTAAGGTCACAAAATACAAAATCAATATGCAGAAATCCACTGCATTTCTACTAACTAATAATGAAGTAGCAAAAAGAGAAACTAAGAAAACAATCCCATTTACAATTGCACCAAAAAGAATAAATTGCCTAGGAATAAACTTAACCAAGGAGGAAAAACACCTGTGCTCTGAAAACTATAAAATCTTTTTTTTAAGATTTTATTTATTTATTTGAGGGAGAGAGAGAGAGAGAGCATGAGCAGGGGGAAGGTTAGAAAGAGAGGCAGAAACAGACTCCCACTGAGCAGGGAGCCCAACACAGGGCTCAATCCCAGGACCCTGGAATCATGACCTGAGCTGAGGGCAGATGCTTAACCAACCATGCCACCCAGCACCCCAGAAAACTATCAAATCTTGATGAAAGAAATTGAAGACACAAACAAATGGAAAGATATTCCATGTTCATGAATTGGAGAACAAATATTGTTAAAATGTTCTTACTACCCAAAGCAATCTACAAATTTAATGCAATCCCTATCAAAATACCAAAAGCGTTTTTCACAGAACTAGAACAAATAATCCTAAAATTTGAATGAAACCACAAAAGACTGCAAATAGCCAAAGCAATCTTGAAGAAGAACAAGAAAACTGGAGATATCACAATCCCAGATTCCAAGATATACTACAAAGCTGGAGTAATCAAAACAATATAGTTCTGGCACAAAAAGAGACATGCAGATCAATAAAACAGACTAGAGGGTTCAGAAATAAACCCATGATTACATGGTCAATTAATGTTTGACAAAGGAGGCAAGAATATGCACGGGGGGACGGCTGAGTGGCTCAGTCGGTTAAGGGTCCTGGGATGGAGTCCTGCATTGGGCTCCTTGCTCAGCAGGGAGTCTGCTTCTCCCTCTGCCTGCCGCTCCCCCTGCTTCTGTGCTCTCTCTCTCTGACAAATAAATAAATAAAATCTTTTTAAAAAGAGAGGAAAAAAAGAATATGCACTGGGAAAAAGACAGTCTCTTCAACAAATGGTGTTGGGAAAACTGAATAGCTACATGCAAAAGAATGAACCCGGAGCACTTTCTTACACCATATACAAAAAGAAACTCAAAATGTGTTAAAGACCTAAATATGAGACCTAAAACCATAAAAATCTGAGAAAAGAGCACAGGCAATAATGTCTCTGACACTGGCTGTAGCAACATTTTTCTAGATGTCTCCTGAGGCAAGGATGGGAAATAAAAGCAATAATAAACTATTGGGATTACATCAAAATAAAAAGCTTCTGCACAGCAAAGGAAACAATCAACAAAACTTAAAGACAACCAACTGAATAAAAGATATCTGCAAATGACATACTGGATGAGGGGTTAGAATCCAAAATATATAAAGAACTTATACAACTCAACACCAAAAAAAAAAAAAACACACACACAAATAATCCAATTAAAAATGGGCAGAAGACATGAACAGACATTTCTCCAAAGAAGCAGGGAAATGTAAATCAAAACCACAATGAGATATTACTTCACTCCTGTTCAGAATGTCTAAAATCAAAACCACAAAAAACAAGTGTTGGTAAGGATGTGGAGAAAAAAAGAACCCTTGTATACTGTTGGTGGGAAAACAAAGTGGTGCAGCCATTGTGGAAAATAGTACGGAGGCTTCTCAAAAAATTGAAAATAGAAAAAAAATTTAAAAATAGAACTACCCTAAGATCCAGTAATTTCACTACTGGCTATTTCCCCAAAGAATAGAGAAACACTAATTTGAAAAGATATATGCACTCCTATGTTTATTGCAGCATTATTTACAATAGCCAAATTATGGGAACAGCCTACTTGTCTATCAATAAATGAATGGATAAAGATATGGTGTGTATGTATGTGTGTGTATACATGTATATATATATATATGTGTGTGTATGTGTGTGTACACAAATATATATACATAGTGGAATATTACTCAGCCACAAAAAAGAATGAAATCTTCATATTTGCAACAACATGGATGAACCTAGAGGGTATAATGCTAAGTGAAATGAACCAGTCAGAAATACACAGATACCATATGATTTCACTCATATGTGGAATTTAAGAAACAAGAAAGTAAAGGGAAAAAGAGAGAGAGAGAGGCAAACCAAGAAAGAGACTCTTAACTATAGAGAAGAGACTAATGGTTACAAGAGGGGAGGTAGGTGGGGGATGGGTGGAATAGGTGAAGGGGATTAAGAGTACACTTGTGATGAGCACTGAATAATGTACAGAATTGTTGAATCACTGTATTGTACACCTGAAACTAATATAATACTGTACTGTTAATTATACTGAAATTAAAACTTAAAAGAAACATTGTATATTTTACATTGTCAGTAGTAATAAATATACTCTAATCAGAATGTTCTCATAAAAATAAATATATGACTAAGCCAGAGAATGATATTCATTAGTTATCATAACTTCATGGCATTGTTACTTTAAAAAATGTGTGAATTAAAACTAAATTAAAAATGGAACACAAAAACTAAAGGAGCAGTGACATATATAATGAGAAGAAATGTGATGTATGTATTAAAAATCAATAGATGAACAGAAATATTGAGACATAATAGGGCCTTAAGCAAACCAGAATGACTCTGCATGTCAGATTTAGTACTTTACTGTTCATTCCTCTGTACATTTTTTGAGAGAGAGTTAGCTGTAGGTAACAGCCAGGACCCTGAATATTTAGAATTGTTGGGGAGAAATGGTACCATTTTGGCACAAACAATGGATAAATTAAAATGTCTAACATAACTTTCTGGGTATTTTTCCGTGATTATTAAAACTTGATAAAGATTAAAATGAGAGTTTTGTTTCACTTACTAGGGACACCTTATTTTTCCTATCCAGTTGAGTATATTGGGCCACTATAAAAGATCAACTAGACCTCAAGCAGAGCTCTTTTGAAATAAATTTACAAGCATAAGCTTGTTCTTATTCAGAAACAAAGATACTGTCCTTACTGCCCTGACATGCCTTGAACATATTTAATTTTCCATGGTTGGCAAACACAAAACAGACATTTTTTTAAATACTTGTTAAATACTACAAGCATAAAAACAAAGATAAATATACCTAAAAGACTTTCAAAAGCAAAAAATGGAATATTTCAAATATGAGGCTGAATGAACAGGGAAACGAAAAGAATGTCTTTGTAATAAATGATGCTGTAAAACAGAAATATGTTTATGGAAAAAAATTAATCTTGACCCCTTATCTCATTCCATACTCAAAATTTAATTTGAGGTGGCTTGTAGACTTATGTGTAAAAGCTAAAATTATAAAGCTTCTGGACAAAGTGTAAGAGAATATCTTTATAACTGAACATTTTTACATTCAAAATCTCAATAAGAAGACCAGATTTTAAGAAAACAAACTAATCCCAAGAATTTACTGTTCTCTCCCAAATTAAAAACAGTAAGACCTACCGTAATGTGGGACTAGGATGGACATCACAGATAAAATGAGAAATTATGCCTGGACTGTATTACGGTGCAAGAAGAATCCAGCAACTACAGATAGGGTTGAAATTCAACACAGGCAAAGGAAAGGACCCTTCAAAAATATATGGACAGGGCACCTGGATGGCTCAGTCAGTTAAGCATCCGACTCTTGATTTCAGCTCAGGTCATGATCTCGGGGTCCTGAGATAGACACATCTGGCTCCACTGAGTGTGGAGCCTGCTTGGGATTCTCTTTCTCCCTCTCCCACTGCCCTTCCTCTGCTCATGCACTCTCTCTCTCTTAAAAAATAAAAATAAAAATAAAAATAAAAAAATACATGGACGTCTCCTTCCATTAAAACCTCCAAAACAGAGGAAGAGAATCCAGGATTGATTGAGAAAAGTGGAAGATGGGTATGAAGAAGAAACAAACAACTTCAGGAACTATATCAATTTCCCATAGCATTTGTCCACAGCATGCCAGTCATTGATGATTCTAGTCCCCTTCTATTCTGGTTTCTATCTCAAGGTACTGGGAAATCCACAAATTACATTTTCTAGACTCTCATTCATGCTGGATTAGTTTGGGTTCTACCAGTAGAAAACACTAGAAAAAAGGAATGGGATGCAGAAACTTCTCTTCTTCTTTCTGCTTCCAGTGGTGTCTGTGGTCATGCTATCAGCAGCATGTGGCATGAGATCTGAGCAGCCTTTGAAGTGTCCACAGGATCAGTGGTTTAGGCAGCAGTGAACTTCCATCACAGAACTGCTCTTGGACTCTGGTTTCCCACACCCTCCTTTTTTATCCAAACAGGATAAAAAAAAAAAGCCTCTAAGAATTATGAATATCAGGGATACATCAACTTCCCTCTTCCTCCACCCGTCCCAAAACATTTTTAACAAATTCCCTATAATTGTTTGCAATACTTAGAATAGTTCTTGTTTTCCGGCATGAATGATGAGTGACACACTAGGGGACTTTTATGAAAGGTTACTTTTGTGTATTTGGGAGGAGAACGGATAGCACTACTTTAGCTAAATATTAAAGAGACACCGTTAATACACTAGAGTGGGGATACGGAATAGCTCAGTACACCAGTGACAGCTCTACTTTCATCTACATCCCAGGAAACTATCTACTTTCCACTTTTAGGTGAGGTGGAAAAAGGGTCACAATGGGAGAAATGCTCAATTGCTGATGGAAAAAATTCCAATAACCACTGCTGTTCAGTTTCCTCATCTTTAAAATGGGCATAACAGTAAAAGTTTCACAGAGTTCTTATGAGATTCAAATAAGCAAATACAAATAAGGTACTTAGTTCAG
This sequence comes from Leptonychotes weddellii, assembly GCF_054177405.1. NCBI lineage: Eukaryota > Metazoa > Chordata > Mammalia > Carnivora > Phocidae > Leptonychotes > Leptonychotes weddellii. Next base: position 53,974,792 of record NC_138370.1, on the reverse strand, counting down.
GCACTAAAATATAGAAAGAAATAGTATTATTAGAATAGAAGTTGCAGCAGTTTTGGGTGGTGGCCAGTCAGATTTCTGACCTAGGAACTATAAGATAATAAATGGATGTTCTTTTAAGCTACTATATTTACAACTTGTTACACAAATCCCTAACAACTTCCTATCTGGTTAACATGAAACCATATTGTACTTGCAAGTCTACAATCAATTTTTTAGTATAAACAAAGTTTCCTTCGAAAACATACCTTTGTTTATATCATTTCACTTCTCTGAACTCCCATTATGCTCAAGAAAATGTCTCTAGTTTTTAAATGCCTAATATGATAATATAATATCAAGCTCAGATCAAAGATTCTGTAAATGACTGATCCAGATCCCATTCATAGCTCTACCACAGGATTATGTCATTAGCTGAGGTGCTTAAAATTCTGATCTTCAGATTTCTTTCTCAGTTTAGAAGACATGTCACAAATTGGTAGATTGTTGGGCAACTTCTAGCCAAGGATCTGTTTTTTCTGGCAAGCTTTAGTATATTTTTAAAACTTTAACGCCTTTTAGGGGCACCTGGGCAGCTTAGTAATGTGTCCGACTCTTGATTTCGGCTCAGGACATGACCACAGGGTTGTGAGATCGAACCTCACGTGGGGCTCCGCGCTCAGTGCAGAATCTGTTATCCCTCTCCCTCTCCTCTCTCAAATAAATAAATAAAATCTTAAAAAAAAAAAAAAAACACGCACAAAAAAACACTTTACTGCCCTTTGGATAGGGCATACATGCTATGATTCACCATAGTCCCCACCAATTCCTCTTGTCTGAATCCCTTCCCATATTTTCTCCTTACTATCTGACTCTTGAAATAGTTAGATTGTGCTACATCTAGTCAAAAACTTCAAACAACAAATTGAAATGAAACTGAGAAAGAATCTAAAATACAAAAGATTTCAGAAGGAAGAGGTAAGGCTAAGCAAGAATAGCCAGAACATTAAAACAGAAAGATCAGAAGAACTGATAACTGTCCTAAAGAATTGTATAGCGTTACCAGCGATGAGTTGTAAAGTTGAAGTTGAAATATACTGTTCTAAAGTAACAACAGTAAAAACAATTGTCCATCAACCATGCTAGAGAAAATTCTGAACTATCTTTCTATTCTATAAAAAATGATACAATAAAATTGCTGCAATATAATTAGAAGTGATCAAAGAATATACAGTGAAAAAATATAAAACTAACTTGGTTCTTATCTAAGGCCTATATAATTAATGAGGATACTTAGGACTCAATTTTGCATGGGGTCAGCAACACAGGAAATGCGTTTCCCAAGGATAGAACAAACCCAGATCGCATTTAAAGTCTTAATGAAAAAACTGTTTTTGTGATTATGCTAACATTTGAATATATGAAAGTATTTCCCTTTATGGCTTAGCCATTTTCTCCCTTGACCTTTATCAAAGAAAACACCATAAGTATTAACACTGGCAGTTGATTCATTTGTTTAGAAATGAAAATATGTCTTTTAGGAGAAACTGTCAGGTAACCAAAGAAAAAATGATGTGCAATTACAGTTCTTTATTCTAAATGCCTTGGAAAATAACATTGTTTAATATTCTTTTGAATCTGAAAGTCTCATTAGTATTTCATTAAATCTCCCAATTTAAGGTGAAAGGGTATGTGATACAAGGCATGGCAACAGATTGAAAAAATAATTATGTGAAAATCTAATTAGCTGGAACCCAATTGCTAACAAGGAATGATCAAGTTTAGTTAATTTTTCTATTAATAAAGTGAAGTCATTTCTTGGATTAGATTAATTACTGATGAAGGAAAATATTTAAATTTTAATTATACTGAGCTTCACGATAAAATACAGAGCTCAGACTCTTTAAGTTTTTACGGGTTTGAAAAATAAAGAGATGATCTATGTCCATGAGAAAACCATGTGAAAGCAGGGCTCTTATAAAGGTCTCTGCTACTGCAGGAAAAATTCCTGACATTAAAAAGATGATAATATTTTTTTAAGTGATAATACTTCCACCTTTGCGATCTACAAATGTTAGTAACTATTGGAATCCAATAATATCAATTTTTGTTAATTTTTTAAAAGATTTTACTTATTTATTTATCTATTTATTTATTTGATAGAGAGCACAGCAGGCGGGAGTGGCAGGCAGAGGGAGAGGGAGAAGCAGGCTCCCAGAGGACCCAGGAGCCCAGTGCAGGGCTGGATCCCAGGACCCTGGGATCATGACCTGAGCCGAAGGCAGATGCTTAACCAACTGAGCCACCCAGGTGCCCCAGTTTTTGTTAATTTTTAAAAACATAGATAATTACAAGTTATTGAATTTATTTTCATAAATATTCTAGAAATATTCAGGATGTTTATACCTTAATCAATAGCATGAAAATAAATATAGCTTGGATACAAATGCAGAATTAGAACTATTAGAAATAAATGGAAACCTTTAAAGTAAGCACATTTTCACTCTCATTAATTAGAGATAACAATCCGTCAATGTTTCAACGGCTTTCCAATGGTTGTCCTCTGCTGTTGAATAGAATTCCATTACCCCAGACTAAATATTACTACTAAATTACAACTGACTTGTAATTAGTCTGTTTTTTCTTGATATCCTCATTCAATCAGAACAGATAACTTGCCCAAACAATTTTGGGACAAGTATCACTTGCCTATATTCCACTAGCTGGGATTCTGATATTGGCTTTAATTGACTTAGCCTGGAATAAAACAAGGCTAAAGGCAAAAGTTTTGAGACATTTATAAACAAAATAAAAAGATTCTGTATATTAATTTATCATTCATTTATCTGTCTAGCAAAGGATAAAAGCTCTATATAAGTTTTGGAAAAAGTACCAGCTAGTGTTATTAAGGATAGAAGACAGCCTATTACAAAGGAAAAATATATTTTTTTTCAAAAAAAAAAAAAACAGTCATTTTTTAAATAATCACGATCAAGTAAGTAAGAACAGTTCCTGCCAGGAATGACTAATGACACCTTTGGTGGTAAAGACTGTGCCAGAAGTTAGCAGTGATGGCCTACTTCTGTCTCAGGAGCACATCCTGCCCAGACCATTAATAAGGGTTTTTAAAATAGTTACAACACAAAGGGGACGAGCAGACTCATCAGTTCTAGAACATGTACATCTCCAGGAAGCCAAATTGCAACCTGAAACGTGCTCCCCACACATCAGTATTCCTATCTTTCCACATATACAATGAAAAAAATTCCACAGAGCAGGCTAGGGAAATGCCCTCACTCCAGTGACTCACACAAAGTGAAGGGATACCCACAGGTATTTTATTCCATGAGAAAACTATGTGAAAGCAGGGCTCACAAGTTAAGGAATGTTTTTAGTGGAGGTATAATTCAATAACTGGAAGGGGAAAATAAACTTGACTATTTTCAAAAAAGGACAGTCTAGCTTCTGCTACCGAGGGGAGGGAATGTATTTCCATCATAGAAGTCATGGGCTTTTTCTTTGAAAACACATTTTAAGAAGTTTTTTGATATTTGAAAAAGGCAAGGTTCAATGCAAAATCACAACGCACAATTTATGAAAAACATTTAGATAATGTGCTAAATTTCCCCCTATAATAAAGCAAACAAAATTATAAAGAGGGAAGTAAGTACTTGGCATTCAAATGAGAGTAGAACAATAGTGAAATATCTAGAAACAATGAAGGGACCTTACTGGAAATAGCCATTAAGAAATTACTCTTGTGGGGTACCTGGGCAGCTCAGTTAAGCATCCGACTCATGGTTTGGGCTCAGGTCATGATCTCACGGTTGTAGATCGAGCCCCACGTCAGGCTCTGCACTCAGTGTGGAATCTGCTTCAGATTCTCTTTCCCTCTACCTTCCGCTCTCTCTCTCTCTTAAATGAATAAAAATCTTAAAAATATATATATATTTTTTTGTAATGAGGAAGGACCATGAGAGTCTGAGAACTGCAATGTTAAGTATTTGAATTTAGGTGGTATTTTTGCTCTTTTCTATGCTGTCGTCTCTCTGTCTCACTCCCAAACCTTCGGGAGGAAAAGTCTTTTAAGTTCTCAGGGTTGCATTAAATGAGCATGGAGAATAAAGGGAAAGGGGTGAAAGGACAGGAGCCACAGGAGGTGCAACACTGAGCTGGAAATGGGATCAGGAGAAGGAGATGACCAAAGACGATCAGCCTGTAGGGAATCCTTGCTAGAAAATTGGGCATGAGCCATTTTTATGGCTATTAATGTAAAAGGCATCCCCGAAAGACTAGAATTCTTAGGATATCCAGACATTAGTCTTTGGGTTATGATAGATATTACCTCATTCCCTAATATTCTACTATTAAGTTCCTTCTTGAGAAGTACAAGTTTTGTTTCACATGAGATTTGCATTTTTGCAAAGAATCCCTTACATGAGCATTCCTAGGACGTCTCAGCTGTGCCTTCACTGAGGAAGATTATAAAGACGTAAAGTATATTTTTATTACTAATCATATATAAGAATGATATTAAAATTGAATATTTAGTCCTATATCATCACAATTAGTAGCTAAAGAACAATAAGATGACTCAAAAACAAAAGATCCATTAATAAACAAAATGATACCTGTCTTCCCAGAGCAGTTGCTCTTATCCCATTTTTGAAATCAGTTTTGAAGTTCAGGATATATTTTTTATCTCTAGTCTAAAATGAATGATGTTCAAATAGGTTTTCTTCAAAGCAATATGGTCATATGTAATATAAGGAACAGGCATCAACTTTATCTTAATAATGAAGAATCAATTACAATATAAACCTTTACATTCCACTGTATTTTACATTTATGTTGATCCAGTCTTTCATTTTATGAATTTCAGAGAAACAGATCATGCAACATTTCAATTCAGTCTCACTGATAAAATGTTAACACAAAGTAGGAGATAGTATCTGGGTATGCCTTCATAACACTAAAATGACTTAGGAAGCAAGAATTACCAAATCTCAGAGGGAGCTATTTAAAAATTCAGTACCTCTGTACATTTTTAAAAATTATTAACTGTACAGTATCTCTGATTAACTTCTTAAAATTGAATTAAATCTCAGAAAAAAGACCAAAAAAAAAAAATAGTGAGCAATATGCTCTTTTAATGTTATACCAGTACATAGTTTAGCAAACCACTCAAGGATTACATACATCTCCAAGAGAATATACCTGTGTTTGATTTTGCGATGTCTATTTAATTACAGTTAATTAAAAATGTTGTGAAATTATTTGTTAACTCATAGATTTTGTCCAGTAGAAAAGATGGTTTGGGGCGCCTGGGTGGCTCAGTCGTTAAGCGTCTGCCTTCGGCTCAGGTCATGATCTCAGGGTCCTGGGATCCAGCCCCGCATCGGGCTCCCTGCTCTGCGGGAAGCCTGCTTCTCCCTCTCCCACTCCCCCTGCTTGTGTTCCCTCTCTCACTGCCTCTCTCTCTCTGTCATAAAATCTTAAAAAAAAAAAAAAGATGGTTTTATTGCCTTGGAAGTCATAATGACCATCTTTGTGTGTATCTAATCTAGCAATCTTATTTTAACAATTTTTAATGCTTTTGCAAATGGACTAAGTAATCCCAGTTTCCCAGCTGTTCCTGATTTACCATCTTATCTGTCCCTATCTAATTAATGATTTGAATAAAATAGTTATCATTTTGTACTTGTATGAAGGTTACATTTTTAACTTTTTGGAAATTATACTTTGTCAATCCCTACAGATCATAGTCAAAGTTATTAGAAATGAAGTCCACTATTGTAACAAAAATAAAGCACAAGGGCCATTGGATAATATATTTTGAGAGGCATTTTAGGCAACTTCCTTTTGCTCCCTCAAAATATTTTTGTTTGTTCTACTTTCTCCTAGTGGAGTCTGTAAGATTAAAAAATGTAAGATTTCAAAACTGTTTTTATCCTTCAAAAGATGCACTCCATAATTTTAAACATACATTAATGGACATTATTAAATTTTGTGCACTACATTTAGAGTATACATATAATTAGAATAGCCTATGAATCTGCTGATGAATTGTTGACAATAAGAACATCATCTCCACATTGAAACCATTCTTGAAGACACATAGGAGCAAATCTGTGAATTACTGTGTTAAATGTAAAAGTTAGATTAAACATTGTGGGATATCTTGTGCTCCAATGTTCAAAACATCTGAGATGGCAGACATCTGATGGATAAAGCAGATATTACATAAGGAATTAGACAAATTAAATTATAACTGAGGAGAAATGCATGAAACTATGATAGTGATTATGGGAGAACTAAGTATCAGAGAGAATAATTGATATCTGAGGGAAGAGTAGAAAAAAAAGTCATGAAAACACAGGATTCACTTAGTTTTCAAAAAGTACCTTAAATTCATGTAAACCATAATTAAGTAAAAACAAGTATATGGCATCAAGTTTTCATCCAATAGAAATTATTTAATTGAAAATAAAACCAACCTGCCTACAGTGAATTAAACAAATAATGGCTTATTTTTCTCATACAAACAGACATTCCGAGACAGAAACCCAGGGATGATTACAGATGCTCAGTGATGCTTTCAGAAATACAGGATTTTTTTTCTCCCTCCCCTCCTCCATTAATACTTTGGTGACTTTTATACTCATGCATATTACCTCATGGTCATGAAACAGTTGCTCTTCTACTTCTGAACATCAGTGTTCCAAAAAGAAAGGGGAAGGGGTAAATGGCTATGCTATCCTGCAGACTGTTTACATTCTACTGCTCAAAAATGGGTAATATGTCCATTCCCAGACCAGTCATGGGTTAAGGAAAATTAATTGATCAGGATTGGTTTGGATGAATTGTGATAATTCTCTGAATCACATTGCCTGAGCTCAAGGGACATATGCCAGTACCTGAAGAAATCAAGATTCAGGCAGCAATGAAAAAAACTTGATGGGCCAAAATGATAAGATTATAGTTGGTGTCTGCTATCAAACATCTTCCAGAAATTGACTATAATTTAATAAGCTAGAAAGGTTGAAATTTTATGTAGGTGATCTTTAAATTAATTCAATCTGTTAGGCAGGTACACTTCACTATTACACTCTCTATAGAAGGTAAGTGTGAGCTGTTTTGTCATTTTAGTAAAAAAAATATGTATTTGAATACCACCTGTCAACACTTTTCTTGAGAATAGAAGTTGATATTTTTAGCATTTCAGATTGTGAATCAACAATTCGTTTTTATTTTCTCCTGCCTTCCTGTTCATTTAGATTAGTTCTATATGTTTTATGTGTATGAGGAAGTTAATTTATGGGAAATTGTTCAGAAAGACATCATAAAAGTGGCATCTGGGTGGTGCAGTCGGTTAAGCAGCTGATTCTTGGTTTCAGCTCAGGTCATGATCTTAGAGTCCTGGGATCAAGCCCTGTGTTGACTCTACACTCAGAGAAGACTCTGCTTGGGACTCTTTCTCCCTCTTGCTTTGCCCCTCTCCCTGCTCTTTCCGTCTCTCTCTCTCTCAAATAAATAAATAAGATCTTTAAAAAAAGACATAATAAAAACAATCAGAGAAAGACATGTATCATATGACCTCACTGATATGAGGAATTCTTAATCTCAGGAAACAAACTGAGGGTTGCTGGAGTGGGGGATGGGGTGGGAGGGATGGGATGGCTGGATGATAGACCTTGGGGAGGGTATGTGCTATGGTGAGCACTGTGAACTGTGCAAGACTGTTGAATCGCAGATCTGTACCTCTGAAACAAATAATACAATATATGTTAAAAAAAAAGAAAATAAAAGAAGAAGATAGCAGGAGGGGAAGAATGAAGGGGGGAAATCGGAGGGGGAGACAAACCATGAAAGACAATGGATTCTGAAAAACAAACTGGGGATTCTAGAGGGGAGGGAGCTGGGAGGATGGGTTAGCCTGGTGATGGGTATTAAAGAGGGCACACTCTGCATGGAGCACTGGGTGTTATATGCAAACAATGAATCATGGAACACTACATGAAAAACTAATGATGTAATGTATGGTGATTAACATAACAATAAAAAATTAAAAAACAAAAAAAGGTGGGTCTTCAGGTATGTTAAAGAAATATATGATTTATGTGTATTAGGAAGGAAGACAGACTAAATTGTAAGTAAAATAATTTGTAAAAGAAAAAAGGGCTTGAAGAGATAACAGAAATGATAAGCCCTGTTAGCATCTGCAGACAAGGTAACCCCAGTCACCCAGATTTTCTAGGTACCATTTATACCACCTGCCAAACAGTAAAAATGGAGAAAGAAAAGGAGGGAAGAAGGAAAAGAGGTAGAGGAAGGAAGGAGAGAGGGAAAGATCATCTATAACAAATGTCTGACTAATCAAAAATAGTAAGGATAGACTAGATTTTGATGACATTTTTACAAATGATGACTACTCAGTGTTTCTGATAGGCATTATACTACCTTGAAGGCAGTATTTGATAGAGGGCATGAACTACTTATCAGTTAACACAGGAGGAATAAGAAAGGATGTGGAGAAATTTGAGGAAAGACCTCAGAGGGAATGTTGTAGAATTGAGCAAATAATGAAGTATTAGAAATGCAAAATAAAAACAGTAAATCTACAGGGAGGAAATATTATTTTATTGTTTCATTCTGAATTAACCAGTATAGTGAAGTGAGAAGCTGGAAGCTATTACACAAATACATATATATGGTAACAACTGTGGCTGTTCATAGCAACATTTGAGGACTTAAGCATTTCTTCAAAAGGTCAAAAGATTGCACAATGAGTGCAATAACATAAACTTATTGGAAAGGCAGATGAAAAATATTGATTGCATTCATTCTTCAACCAACAGATATTTATGGGAGCTCGGTCTGATGTTTTGAGAAGATTCAAACATAAAAATTTCACTATTTATTGTAAATGTGAGCAAAGAGGCTCTCCGCCTAGTGATTTTTGTGCCCCTCAAACCGAGTTCAAATTCCTTAGCAGTCAAATCCCTTCTTCCATAGCTTACCAGTGTGTTTCATGAAATACTGATCCTACTCCTTAAAGAAAGTGTTGCTTGATAAAATATATATAGGAAACATATTTATTAGCATATAAACTATAACATACATACTATATTCTTCTCTTAGAGAATAGTGACTCACATTAAAAAATTAAAAGCTTTAGGGGTGCCTGGGTGGCTCAGTTGGTTAAGCAGCTGCCTTCTGCTCAGGTCATGATCTCAGTATCCTGGGATGGAGCCCCCCATCCGGCTCCCTGCTCAGCGGGGAGCCTGCTTCTCCCTCTGCCTGCCGCTCCCCCCCCAACTCCCCCAGCTTGTGCTAGTGCTCTCTCTCTCAAATAAATAAATAAAAACTTTAAAAAAAGAAAACTAAAAGCTCTGAAAATTCCTGCAAAAAAAAAAAAACTTTTTAATTTGATTAACTTGTTTAGTTGTTAAATTTCTAAGTTTACTTGCACCCAGAGCACTTTCTAATGTTACTCACTAGCATCCAAAGAAATTAATATTCCAGTTTAGGAAATTTTAGTCTTGCCTCAGGACATTTCTAGCATTCTCTCACAGCATCTTTCCATATATACTAATCGTCAAAGTGGAGAACTAGATAGTCTCCATATTTAGATTTCTTACTTCTCCTGTTAGTTTAATTTTATGCTCTTCTCCCGTTTTTGCATATCTCTACCCCACACCTACCTTCTCTCCCCAAGCTGCCTGCATATCACTAGCATTAAAAACTTTCACAAACTGTCCCCTAATAATCTATCCTATAAAAATCTGAAATGTAGAAAATAGCTTTACATGAAAGGATGTTCAATATGTAACCTACATTATTAGAAAAACCTAAGACTACCTAAATGTCCTATAGAAGTGGGCTGGTTCAGTATTTAGAATATTTAAAATGATGAAATACACAGCCATTAACATTATAATAATTATATACAAGTTTTAAAATATGGTACAACTTTAAATTATTTAAGTTAATATTAACTTCAAAAAGCAGCATATAAAATTATATGCATACTATTTTCTCAAATTTATGAGGTAAAAAGAGAGAGGTTAAAGTGAAATATACTCAAGTGCTAATTATGGTTTTATTTGGACATGAAATCTTAGATGTATTTTTTCCTAAACATCTGGATTTTATGGTTTTATTTGGATAGGAAATCTTAGATGTATTTTTTCTTCTAAACATCTGGATTTTAAAAACTTTCTTCAATAACATTGATTTTATAACTAAAAATCAAAACAAAATGAGAACACAGACAAACCCTTATGCATTCTTCAGGACCAAAATGATTTTCTTTGTTGTCAAGACTCTTCTAATTCCCTCCAACAGATGGCATTGCTTCTGCTTCCCAACTCCAGAGTGCTGTGGTGTTTATCTCCCATGGTACATTTCACAATCTACTTTGAACCAGAGAGAACTGTGTAATTGTATTACCCTTGCTTATACCAAATTACATTCTATTTTGTGTCTGCTGCAGTGCTTAAAAGAATGTCCCTTATAAAGTAGACGTTTAGGAAGTATTTGTTCAACGCATAGATTATTTTCTGTCTGAAATTTATTTCTTTTGTCAGTATGTTTTTAAAACAAATTTTATAAAATCAACTGATATATAATTATAGGCATTCAAGAAACTTTGCCATTGCCTCTTTTTCTTTGCCAGTGATACCCAAATTACCTAAAACCCTGTGAGACATGACTAATACCTTCCTCAGAAGTTTTTCCTAAGAAGGTTATAAACATGGAAAGAACATGGAGAAATTCACTGTGACTAATAAGCATGTCAACTGCAATTATATGTTCTCTTCATATTACTTAGGTATTTGGCCTCTGACTTCATTATTCCTTCTACGTTTCCTACTGTATAATAAACACCAGATGAAAGGGGGTACCTTTGCTAACTAGGAAAAAGTACTACTCATGCTTTCTGTGAGTTACTCATATTCTTATATTTTTCACTACATAAGTACTAGCATTTACAAATTTTTTTAAAAATTCAACTTAAAAAAATTTTTTTAAAAGTGCCGGTGATAATGTGAAACAACCGGAACTCTCAGATGTTTCTAGTGAGAATACAAAATGGCACATCTACATGGAAAAACGGTTTGGCAGTTTCTTACAAATGAAACATACTTCTAATTCTTCCCCAAGTCTGTCAGACTTAAGCACTCATTTGAAATATTTCCCACTGATTATAATGCATGCCATAAATTTAAGCATCAGTATTATTTTCTTCTTTCAATCTTTTCTTATCCTGAGTAAATTTCAGTGTCTTCCACCTTGCAGGGAGGTTATTGACAGCAATAATGTTAGGGTATAAGAAATGGCAAGAACACAGGAGTTTTACACCATCAACTATCACATAACGCATTTTACACAACCAGCTCACCTTCCCCATTTTATTACCTTCCACCTTTTGTCTTATTTCTTTTTCTACATTCTCTTTATTTTTCTCTTCATTTTACCATCTTCTTCTACATAAGCCAATGATTCTCAGTTCAAGGTGTCCATCAGAATCACAGGTAGACATTTTTTAAAAGAAACACCTGGGCTCCACCATGATTCTTCTGAACCAAAAAATTATAATGTATAGACTTTTCACCTCTATGTTTCAGAAACCACCAGGGTACCTGGGTAGCTCAGTCAGTTAAGTGTCTGCCTTCAGCTCAGATCATGATCCCAGAGTCCTGGGATCAAGCCCAATGTCGGGGCTCAGCGGGGAATCTGCTTCTCCCTCTTCCTCTCCTTCTGTCCCTCCACCTGAACCTCTGCTCTCTCTCTCTCAATCTCACTCTAAAATAAATGAAATCTTGGAGCGCCTGGGTGGCTCAGTCATTAAGCGTCTGCCTTTGGCTCAGGTCATGATCCCAGGGTTCTGGGATTGAGCCCCGCATCGGGCTCTCTGTTCCACGGGAAGCCTGCTGCTCCCTCTCCCATTCCCCCTGCTTGTGTTTCCTCTCTCGCTGTGTCTCTCTCTGTCAAATAAATAAATAAAATCTTTTAAAAAAAATAAATAAATAAAATAAAATAAAATAAATGAAATCTTGAAAGAAGAAAGAAAGAAAGAAAGAAAGAAAGAAAGAAAGAAAGAAAGAAAGAAAGAAAGAAAAAAGCTTCTGTACAGCTAAGGAAACAATCGATAAAACTAAAAGGCAACCTACAGAATGGGAGAAGATATATGTAAGTGACATATCTGATAAAGGGGTAGTATCCAAAGTATATAAAGAACTTACAAAACACAACACCCAAAAAAGGAATAATCCAATTAAAAAATGGGCAGAAGACATGAACAGACATTTTTCCAAAGAAGACATCCAGACCAACAAACACATGAGAAGAAGCCCAACATCACTCATCAGCAAGGAAATGCAAATCAAAACTACAAATGAGGTATCATGTCACACCCGTCAGAATGGCTAAAGTCAACAACACGTGTTGGCCAGAATGTGGAGAAAGGGGAATCCTCTTACACTGTTGGCGGCGGTGGGGGGGGGGGAATGCAAACTGGTGCAGCCACTCTGAAAAACAGTATGGAGATTCCTCAAAAAGTTAAAAATAGAACTAACCTACAGTCCAGCAATTGCACTACTAGGTATTTACCCAAAGAATACAAAAATACTAATTCAGGGGCACCTCGCTGGCTCAGTAGGTTAAGCACATGCCTTCAGCTCAGGTCATGATCTCAGGGTCCTGGGATCAAGTCACAGGGCGGGGCTCCCTGCTTGGCAGGGGGCCTGCTTCTTCCTCTCCCTCCGCTCCTCTCCACCCCATGCTCTCTCTCTCACTCTCTCTCCCTCAAATAAATAAATAGGATCTTTTTTAAAAAAATACTAATTCATTGGGATACATGTACCCTGATATTTATAGCAGCATTATCTACAATAGCCAAATTATGGAAATAGCCCAAGTGTCCATTGACTGATGAATTGATAGATATGGTATATATATACAAAATTAGTAATACTCAGCCACAAAAAAGAATGAAATCTTGCCATTTGCAACAATCTGGGTGGAGCTAGAGAATATTATGCTAAACGAAATAAGCCAGCCAGAGAGAGACAAATACCATATGATTTCACTCATATGTGGAATTTAAGAAATAAAACAAACAAACAAAGGGAAAGAAAAGCAAGGAAGGCAAACCAAGAAACAGCGTCTTAACTATAGAGAACAAACTGATGGTTACCAGAGGGGAGGTGGGTGTTCACAAATATGAATAAATATCCTCCAATCACCAAATATGAATAAATATCCTCAAATCACCAAAAATTTGAAGAAAATTAGCATTAAGAATGAAAGGAATCTGACCAAGCTATTTATAAAGTTCTTATACAGGCAGGGAAAGTCCTGAAAAACAGTTAATAATGGAAGCAGAAAAAAATTAAGTAAATGTAATTAATACTCTTAGAGATATTCGAAAGGCATCAACAACAACGAAGATAGTTATGGGGACAAAAAAGAAGCTATTAGAATTGGCAGGGGAAAAAATGCTTGTCAAAATAAAATTAAGTGGAAAACAAGTAAATGAACCAACAAAATAGATTGATGAGTAGGCTAAACAAGTGAACCAATTACTGAGATGAAGCCTGACCGAAAAGATTCTCCCAAAATTCAGTGCAAAAGCACAAACAAAAAGCAGGAGAAAAGAGACAAGATATAAAAAGGACAGAATAGGACATTGCAAAATATGTCTAATAAGACATATATATGCATTACATATACATATGTACACACACATATATACATATACAGCTAGAGATGAAGGCAGCAGTTACGTATCTACATACACGGATATGTATAGATCCATACATGTGTATACATATATATACGTGTATATATACACATACATATGTGTGCATATATGTAATGCACATATATGTTTCAGTAGACATATTTTACCTGTATAATAGAACATAACACATAGAATCTATACTTAATGTACAGAGAATTCAAATACATTTCAAACAACTGTGGACCGTATCAAATGACTATGCATTTTATATCCTCCTTCCCAACCCTCACCCCCATCTCTCTGACATTAATTTGCTTTCTGGTAAAAAGTTTTGATACATAATAGCTTACAAAAAGTGTACCAAAAAGCCATAGAGGTCTATTATTAAAATATTAAAATGCAGGTTTTATTACACCACCATTTTCCCCCAAGGAATTAGTGGAGAAACAGAAAGTAAGGATCAGTAACAGACTGGGAGAAGTCCCTTCCATAACATTTTTATAGACATCTTAAACATTGTAGCAAATAAGGAGCACTATATAACAAATTTGTTAACAGTGAACCAAAAACTATAGTCAAGGATGTCATGACATCAAAGAATTTGAAGAGAACAGCATTTTCTGATATTTGATGAGAGGAATACTTCTTCACACAGAATATGCTAGAAGCTGGGGGTAGGGACAAAGGCAGCAATATTGATGAATGTGTTAAAACCAGCCAAAGCCACTCTATTACCTCAGGATGATTTTCTTAAAATTTCTTTTTTTAAGATTTTATTTATTTGTCAGAGAGAGAGAGGGAGAGAGAGAGCGAGAGAGCACAAGCAGAGAGAGCAGCAGAGGGAGAGGGAGAAGCAGGCTCCCCGCTGAGCAAGGAGCCCGATGCAGGGCTCGATCCCAGGACCCTGGGATTATGACCTGAGCCGAAGGCAGATGCTTAACTGACTGAGCCACCCAGGTGTCCCTTAAAAATTCTTTTAAAAATAGTGTGGAAGAGGAGAACAAAAGAAGTGCTCTTGTAGGGCGCCTGGGTGGCTCAGATGGTTGGGCGTCTGCCTTCGGCTCAGGTCATGATCTCGGGGTCCTGGGATCGAGTCCCGCATTGGGCTCCCTGCTCCTTGGGAGCCTGCTTCTCGCTCTGCCTCTCTCTCTCTCTCATGAATAAATAAATAAAATCTTTAAAAAAAAAAAAAAAAAAGAAGTGCTCTTGTAGTCTTGGATATTTCCCACAACATCCTGTTGTGCCTACCCAAGTTTGCCAGTAAAAAAGAGTAGCTGTATCTATATCCTCAGCCCATTACAGAACCCCTGTGCCACGGGTCCGAGAATAACATGAATACCTTATTACACTGTGATGGAAGGCAGAGACAGTAGAGCTGGTAAAGGCGGTGTCCCGCGGGGTGGAAGTGCTACAATCCAGGTAGGGGACGATATGGCATGGGGATTTCACTCCCCCCCTTACTGTTTAGATTTGAGTCCCCCTTTACTACATCCTAGAAATGTAATCTTGGACAAGTCACTTAAGCTCTCTATGCCTCAGTGTCTTCATCTATAAAGTGGATATATTAGAGGGGCCTTATTTATAGACATGTTTTTACAGTTAAATTATAGCATGTTTGCAAATTATTACTAACATAAGTTCTCAGTGAATGTTAACTGTTGATGATGATGATGACAGTAATATAACCACACAGGGGTAAGCATCCCACTCAGTTTACCAACCGGGCAGTCTTGATATTGCAGTGATTCTAGCTAGGTTTAGAGGCACAGACTCACCCTCTAATGATAGAGGGTTGGATTTTCTTTGCTATCACTACATTTCAGTTATTTGGCCCTATCAGCTTAAAAATCCCTAAATCTATTAGAGAATAAATATAGATTGTATTAAACACATGGATTTCCTTAACTGGGCTAAATGGAATGTTACAATAAATAGCCTAATTCTTAGCTAATTATGATTAATAACCTTAACTTTGAAGAGTTCTCTTGAGCAGTAAATCTGCTTGTGGAACCATTTGTATACCTTGGCAGTTACTCTAAAAGAAGCACTACATTGAATGATGGTTAAAGCTCTAAGGTTTAACCTGATGCACCCACCCACCAGGAATGAATTCAGAATATATATCTGACTTTTTTCTTATTTTTTTTAATTATTAAAACAAGAACATCCGAGAAAATTCATGGCCCTCCAGAATTCCCTTGCCTTCAGATATTAAATAAGAGAGGATACAGTTTTATTTTCTAGTTCCTTTGCTAAGTATTACTTGAGAAACTTCGGCTCATGTGAACAATTGGGTATTAATCTTTTTTTTTTTTTTTCTGGGTATTAATCTATTAACCTTCTTGATCAGGAAAAACAAACAGATGTTTCTGGAGTTAATAAACCAAATCCCAGTCTTAATAGGGAGAGGAGTAGAGGACAAAGTAATACATGAAAAAAGACCCATAATAACAAAACAATAAACAAAGAAAACTTGGTATTTAAGTGAGACAATAAAAGGAGGAAAGAGAAGAGGGATACCACAGCTTCAAAGATGCTAAGGCGGGGCCATCTGTGTTCATCAGGCAAAGTTGAGGTAGGAAGGGAGGTTATGGAGAAATAGCTTTGTGCTTATAAAGAACAGTGTCCAATTTATAAAAAGCTCTCACTAAATGGCAACTATTACTAATTGTATTGCTACATAGTAGTTTTTCAATGTCCAAAAATTCTTTGATACTTCTCCCTTCAAAAGGTAGAGCCTGCTTACCCTCCCCTCAAGCGCGGGTTAGACTTAGTCCAGTCCATTGCTTCTAGCGATAAATAGGATAAGGTGGATGGATGTGTGCAACTGCTAGTGTGCAACTGCGGAGACTAGATCATGACAGCCATCTCTATGACTTTGTGGCTTCCTTGGTGCACTCTTTGGAACACACACTCTGGGGAAAGTAAACTACCATGGCCCACATAACCAGGAAGTAAGGCTAGCTGCCAATAGCCAATGAGGAATTGAGCCTTTGCTCAACAGTCACGTGAGTGGTCCTTCTTGAAAGTGGAACCTCGAGACCCACTCAGCCTCCCACTGGTTGTAGCCCAGACTGGTATCTTGACTACAGTATCATTAGACACTCTTAGCCAGAACCACTATCTAAGTTGTTAAATTTGGGGGTAATTTGTTATGCAGCAATAAATAATTAATATATGCTACTGTTACTACTTTCAGTAAAGAGTTTAAATGGGCATTTGCTTGTATTGCTCAGTGTACTGATTTGTGAAACAATAATGAAGTATTAACTCAAACCAACATAGTACTGAAATTCTAGAATCCCTGGAGTATCAGAATAATCCTAGCCCTGAAAGCATTGCCTAGAAATCTGAGAACAATACATATATAAAAATAGAACATAAATGTTTAAGGAATCCTACTTTCTCCTTACAAGTAGAATCCTAGCTTAGTGAACAAGATGTGGATGGATATAAAGGTCTGGGACTTAAGGTGATGAGCAAAAAGAAATGATGTATTTTCTTCACCTTGTCCAAATTCTCGCTCTACCATTAAGTCTACATTGCTTTGATAATGAAAGAAAAAACACAAGAGATTTTTTTGAAAATAATAATAATATTAAAGTTTAAGATAAAAGTACAGGTCACCCAACCCCATCTCCACAGAAATTTTCTTCTACAGTATTCCTGACGTATTATGACTATTTCTTCCATAATTCTATTGATGGAGAATTGGTTGATTTATTTTTTAAAGCCTGCTAAAATTCAGAAACTCCAATTATTAGACTCTTGGTAGTTTAGAATCTCCTTTTCCTCTTGAATACACTCCTGCAATCTGGTTCAAAATAGAACAAATCTAGCATGTAAATCCTTCAAATTCTGAACAGTTAATATGTCATCTTTTACATCTAGCAGAGACATGTGAACAGGAAAGAAGTGCTTGACAAACACAATCCTAAGTGGGAGAACAGAATGAAAGTTATAAATGTGTCGGCATTGTGATGTGCAGTGGAGGACTAAATGCTAGGGATCAAAATTCATGACATGAGACCAAATTTCCTGTCTTTTGCTCCTAGCTCTCAGCCCAAATTACACATAAATACCCAACATTAAACTATTGAAGGAATGCATTCTCTTCTGTACTCTTTCCCCTGAACCTGTAATGATACAGGTCAGACTTATAAAGATAAGTGAGAGTAATATTTTTCGAGAGGAGAATAAGTTCTTAACACTATAACCAACTCTACTTTCAGGTTCTTATGACTGATTATGGACAACTTATATATGCTTTAATGCTATAATTATAATAAAAATTATTAAATGACCCCCGGTCATATCATCAGTAAGTGTCTTAACTCATATAATGATATCCTAAAATGTATAATAGGATGACTGACCAGTGAGAAATTTTTGGAATTAAATCACCATATTATTTCATTTGCACAGAATCTATTCTTTAAAAAAAAAAAAAAAGGCAACAACTTACATGACAAGCTTGATTAGTTCACAAAGAACAAAGTCAGTACTAATTTTAGTAAAACCTAATTTTAATCAAGCCATATCATTTTCATTCATCATTTTTTGGCTCTAATCACTGTCTTCACTTGACTGCTGAACAAAAATGATTGCTAGTATTTGAAGGCTGATATATAGAGTTATCATACTACATTTATAACCTTTGCTGCAAAACAGCACAAGTTCCTCATAATGATTAAATATTATTCCTGGAACTACAGGTGAATCTACCTAGTGTCTTTGTGTTTATAAAGACTTATCATACACACATACACACACACACACACACATGTTGACAAGGGAGTATATGAAGTCACGGGTGTATGTAATGCCTCATGATGACAAGGGATTATATGATGACAAGGAAATATATTTGACAGGGTTCAGGCACAGAAATATTTATGTCAATGAATGACAACCAATAATCAAAAAAAAACCAAATTCCTGTCTCTTGATATCCTGAAGATTAGAAATACTATTCCTATACCACAAACTCACCTTTGGCCTATATGCAGCCATCAACTATTTTATAGATTCTTTGAAAATAATGTATTTAATATGTGGTTATTCCTTTCACCCATGAATGATATCTTAATATACTGAATAAAAAATCCAGACCTCAACAATGAATCATGGAACACTTCATCTAAAACTAATAATGTAATGTATGGGGATTAACATAAGAATAAAAAAAAATAAAAAAAAAAATCCAGACCTTGAATGATATCATAATAAAAATGTTTCCTAATGTGTTAGATTCAATTGTGGCAATAAAATAATTTATCCTTTGCTTGGCTGGTCAAGGAGTATTAAAGTTTGAGAAATCTTATATACATACAACGCTAGCTGTATCTTTAATTTCAGTGCAAAATGTAATAGTTACACAAGCACACATGCACATGCACAGAAACACATCCACTTACGCTATATTACGGCCCAGCTTATACAACTCTTTGTATAGTTAACATGAGATTCAGCACTGCGAGTAACTACCTTTGTCATGTCCTTCTCATCTCCTACCTCTGCAAAAATAGTCATAGGTTCACCTCTGTTTTAGAAATAATGCTAGCATTATACAGGGAGTTTTTAAGCACCTATAACATAGCATTCTTGGACTCAGAATCGTTTAACACAGTATTTGGTACTTAACAGCATCCTTGTGATTGTTAAATACATGAATAGAGGATATCAGCAAGTCTCTCTAGCTCTTAGTCTGGGGTACAACTGTTACAACTGCTCGTTCCTGCTTATTTCTAAAATAACATCCCTACTATTCAGAGGGTACTGATAACCAGATCCCAGTCTGGCTCATTTGTTCCTGAACTGCAGTCTTATTAATGTGCCCAAAGATCTAATCTCTCGGGGCCTGACATTTTACTCAATATCCCACCCAAATCCCCAGAGCTTTCCTTAGTTACAACTTAGGGTCTAGGATCTTGCCACAGACCAAAATCTGTCTGCCTGGCCGCCTGCCTGATTCTTCTATTCATTCCCGTTTTACACTCAGCAGGGCCTGGCTCTGTTTACCTCTGATAACACACCATTATCCTGGACTGAACTATTTAGGGCCAACAATGGAACAGGACGAATACCTATGGATGATGTCCATGCCTTTAAAAACCAGGCCTTGAGCAGACTGTCTCCACACTGGGCTTCAAGTTGTGCATCCTGTCACTCCTAGCCGTCCCTTTTTCTCCGTAACTCGCCCTGCCAAGTTGAGTAGATCCTGAGATATTACTGTCCTGATCAGTTCAATCTGTAGAAAAATATCTCCTTTATTTTATATATTTGGAAATTGAATCATGTAAATAATTTGTTGAGACCTAAGGAAGGATTTACCAATACTACCATCACCATCAAAAAAAGAAAACAGAATCATAAAATATAAATGTTATCTCTATAAAGTCATTTTATAAATATCTTAATTTACAAGAAAGCCATGTTTTTCTTATAATTTAGTTGCCACATAGATACTATGAATTGATATTCAAATCAGATAGCAAATTATTTCTGAAATATTTTTTAAATGAGAACTTATGCTTTACCCACCTTAAATGTTTACTTCTGGAATCGCTCTATCAACTGAGCTCTGTTAACATGAAGCAGAGCCCCTCTGGGAAACTCCCACTGGAGCTGTCTCCTACCTAAAATTACTATGAAAGACAAAAATTAACTTCTGGGGGGTGCCTGGGTGTCTCAGTCGTTAAGCGTCTGCCTTCGGCTCAGGTCATGATCCCAGAGTCCTGGGATCGAGCCCCGCATCGGGCTCCCTGCTCCGCGGGAAGCCTGCTTCTCCCTCTCCCACTCCCCCTGCTTGTGTTCCCTCTCTCGCTGTGTCTCTCTCTCTGTCAAATAAATAAATAAAATCTAAAAAAAAAAAAAAATTAACTTCTGGGTGCTACCGAATGGTTTGAAAAGCTGGAGTTATTAATATGTGGATAAACAACAGAAAACATATTTAATCTGATATGCTTCTAACACCTTTTTCTAAAGTCTTATAATGTATGGACATGCTGAATAAACTATACAAGAGCTATCTATGGTACATGTCTACAAAAACATAATACAATTCACATGTATCTTTTCTATAATTAATTTTGCCAGAAATTTTAAGTGAAATGCACAAGAGATGACCATAAAAACAAAAATCTTTAATCCATTACCTTGCTTTAGTCAGTAAAATCATTTTATTGACACATCTATGACAGTCATAATAAATGACCAATAGAGGGTTTCAGCCTACTTGTCCTTTTTCCCTTGACAAAATGTATTAGTTTAATACACTTCTAAGGGGAACAGTCAAAGATAAAGATGATGAAATTTTACCATGGATTTATTTGGAATAAGCTTTTTCAAGATATGCCCTGGTATTAGAACAAATTCTCCTTAATCTCTTAAATCCACAGAAATATACAATGAAAATGATGTGATTTTTAGGCCCCATAAGATGTTAATTCAAAGACAGTTACAGAATTTTTAAAAAGATTTTTAACATCAGATAAAATGGGAAAGGTTTCCACTTAAACTACCCTTACCAGAATCCTTCTTTACCCCAGCAACCAACTTTCTACTCAGTGAGAGTCTGACAGTCTTCGCTGGGACCTGATCAACAGGAAAAATGTGGTTTTATATCAACATAAGTTTTATTACAGCCTACATCAAGTTGAGGTATCCATGCCTTTGCAGCACTCTATTCTCTATTTTTCCTACTACAATTTGCACTAATTTCCCTTCCTTCACACCTCTTTCTCCTCAGATGCCTTCAATAAGACATTCCTTAAAGCTCCTCCCCTACACTTCTTTCTCTCTCTCAATTCACTCTCTCTTAATGTGTCCAATGTAAACTTTCCAAGAACATATCCTTGGTTGTATCCAGCTTAGTTCCTGCCTTCTTCACATATGAAGACTGTGGAAAGAATCCCTATTTCTCCATATCTCACATTCCAAATCTTAGATGGTGCTACAGAACAAAAACATACAAGAGCATCAACTCACTTTTCAGAACACTGCATTTTATTGGTTCATATTCACATTAGTTCATATTAGTTCTAATGTATTAGATACATAACAAGCGTACCTATACTTCAGGAAAATTCTTGAACCCATCCTAAAACTTAGTCCTGTGTTTTTCCCCCTCCGTGATAAATGCTGAGATCTAGAACCTCCTGAGATAAAATTTAAGTTGTAGTTTACTTCTCAGGTTCTAGTTTAACTTCTTTGCTGCTCTTCTTTCTCCAGCAAAGCTAAAGGAAACTAGAAAGAAACTGTAAGAAACCTAATTATATGCAGTATCTGGTATTAAAAAATGAATTCACTCTTGGGGTTCCTGGGTGGAACCCAGTTGGTTCAGCATCCAATTCTCAATCTCAGCTCAGGTCTTGATCTCAGGGTTGTGAGTTCAAGCCCCATGTTGGGCTCCATGCCAGGTGTAGAGCCTACTTAAAAAAAAAATTACTTTTTGCCTCCTTCTTCCACTTTTCACATCCTGGTCTTTTACATTAAGGAAGCAGCATTGTTTATATTGTTTTTTTCTGTCCTATTTTATGTATTTATGTATTTACATCTTTTACATATTTACACAGAGGAAAGCAGCATTGCTTGTATTCGATCTTTTCTATTCTATTGTTTGCATGCTTTTTTTTTTTTTTTGTATTTATTGCGCCCTGATATGTAGAAAATAATCCTCTTTAGGATTAGGATCTTCCTGATATTCTGAGAATTCTGGAATTTCAGTACAAAGCTTCTTTTTTTTTTCTTTTCAATTTTTTTAATTTAAATTCTAGTTAGTTAACATACAGTGCAATATTTGTTTGGAGTAGAATTCAGTGATTCATCACTTACATACAACACCCAGAGTGCTCATCATAACAAGTGCCCTCCTAATACCCATCACCCATCTAGCCCATCCCCAACCCATACAAAGCTACTTTCTTCTTTTTTAAAAGATTTATTTATTTATTTTAGAGAGAGAGACAGAAAGATAAAGTGCACATGCAGGGGGAGGGGCAGAGGCAGATGAAGAGAGAAACTTAAGGAGACTCCGCACTGACCATGGAGCCCAATGCAGGTCTCAATCTCCCAACCCTGAGATCACAACCTGAGGCAAAACCAAGAGTCGGACGCTTAGCTGACTGTGTCGCCCAGGCACCCCCAAAACTACTTTCAATTACTCCTTCTCACAAACCTCATTGAGCAATACAAGCAAAAATACATTTAAATTCTTGATCCAAAGTAATAATAATAAAAAATTTATTAGTTATATATGTTGCACACCAAATTACTCCCAATTTTATTGGCTTCAAACAACATGCAGTTATTATCTCACACACTTTCTGAGGGTCAGGAGTTTGGAAGTGGCTTAGCAAAGTAGTTCTGGCTCAGAGGCTCTCATAAGTTTGCAGTCTCCAACTGATTTCTCCTTCTTTCTTTAATCATCTTTACTTTTTTATCACAGAAATATTCCATGTAACCTTATTTGGTTTATTAAATGCTTGTTAAACTGATGAATAACCTGTGCCTGTCTGTTAAATTCTCAGAAGGATCTATATTAAATTTTTAAAATGCTGTCATATGTTGAGTCCTATGACTCAAACAAGGATAACTCTCATTAATTCATTATGCAATCTCTCTTCAGAGGGCAGCAAAGGCATAAATATGAGAAGGCTATTCTCCAAACATTGTCAAATGTCTATCCAACCCAAAGCAACGTACAAATTTAATGCAATCCTTATCAGAATACCACCAGCATTTTTCACAGAGCTAGAGCAAACAATCCTAAAATTTGTATGGAACCACAAAGGACCCTGAATAGCCAAAGCAATCCTGAAAAAGAAAAACAAAACTGGAGGCATCACGATTCTGGATTTCAAGCTATATTACAAAGCTGTAGTCATCAAGCAGTATGGTACTGGCATAAAAACAGAAACATAGATCAATGGGACAGAATAAAGAACCCAGGATTGAACCCACAACTATAGGGTCAACTAATCTTTGACAAAGCAGGAAAGAATATCCAATGGAAAAAAGACAGTCTCTTCAACCAATGGTGTTGGGAAAACTGGACAGCCACATGCAGAAGAAGGAAACTGGACCACTTTCTTACACCATACACAAAAATAAACTCAAAATGGGTGAAAGACCTAAAATGTGAGAGAGGAGACCATCAAAATCCTAGAGGAGAATATAGGCAGTAGGTTCTTTGACCTCGGTCATAGCAACTTCTTTCTAGATATGTATTTGAAGGCAAGGGAAACAAAAGCAAAAATGAACTATTGGGACTTCATCAAGATAAAAACTTCTGCATAGGGAAAGGAACAATCAACAAAACTATAAGGTAGCCTACAGAATGGGAGAAGGTATTTGCAAATGACATACCTGATAAAGAGTTAGCATCCAAAATCTATAAAGAACTTATCAAACTCAACACCCAAAAAACATCCAGTTAAGAAATGGGCAGAAGAGGGGCACCTGGGTGGCTCAGTCATTAAGCATCTGCCTTCGGCTCAGGTCATGATCCCAGGGTCCTGGGATCGAGCCCCGCATCGGGCTCCCTGCTCCGCAGGAAGCCTGCTTCTCCCTCTCCCACTCCCCCTGATTGTGTTCCCTCTCTGGCTGTGTCTGTCAAATAAAAAAAAAAAAAATCTTTAATTAAAAAAAAAAAATGGGCAGAAGACATGAATAGACACTTTTCCAAAGGAGACATCCAGATGTCTAACAGAGACATGAAAAGATGCTCAGCATCACTCATCATCAGGGAAACACAAATCAAAATTGAGATACCGCCTCATACCTATCAGATGGCTAAAATTAACAACAGAAGAAACAACAGGTATTGGCAAGGATGCAGAGAAAGAGGAACCCTCTCTCACTGTTGGTGGAAATGCAAACTGGTGCAGCCATGCTGAAGAACAGTATGGAGGTTCATCAAAAAGTTAAAAATAGAACTACCCTATGAACCAGCAATTGCACTACTAGGTATTTACCCTAAGGATACAAAAATACAGATTTGAAGGGGTACATGCACCCTGGTTTATAGCAGCATTATCAACAATAGCCAAACTATGGGAGAGAGACCAAATGTCCATCGATTAATGAATAGATAAAGAAGATGTGGTATATAGATACAATGGAGTACTACTCAGCCATCAAAAAGAATAAAATCTTGCCATTTGCAACGACATGGATGGAGCTAGAGTGTATTATGCTAAGTGAAATAAGTCAGTCAGAGAAAAACAAATACCATATGATCTCACTCATATGTGGAATTTAAGAAGGAAAACAGATTTTTAAAAAAGGAAAACAGGTGAACATATAGGAAGGGTAGAAAAAAAGAAGAGACAGAAACAAACCATGGGAGTCTCTTAATGATAAAGAACAAACTGAGGGTTGATGGAGGGAGGCGGGTGGGGGATGGGTTGGATGGGTGATGAGTAATAAAGAGGGCCCTTGTTGTGATGAGCACTGGGTGTTGTATGTAAGTGACAAATACCTGAATTCTACCCAAAAACCAATATTGCACTATATGTTAACGAAGCAAAATTTAAATAAATTTTTTTAAAAAAAGGTTGTTCTCAAACATTTTTATTCCATATTTCCTAAAAAAACACTTAAAGCTCATTGCCCTGAAGTATTTTCATTTCTTTAGCAGGTTTCCTACCTGGTAATATAAACAGTAACATTATTGTAAAAATGCTTATAGAAAAAATAGACAGCTGAACCAATAAAACAGAAGGCTTAGAAAACATTAAGGAATTGTTCATACTATTGATCAAACTCTATAAATGAATTTGTATTAAAGATACAAACTCATATGGAGAAAATACACATACCAATATACCATATGAATGCATACCAAAGCTATTATTTATGGCATATAAGATGATAATAATATTTAGAACAATTTTTTAAGTATTTCTTTAAAAATCATTTTAACACTCAAGTCATTTTTTTAAATTTTATTTTATTATGTTATGTTAGTCACCATACAATACATCACCAGTTTTCAATGCAGTGATCCATGATTCAATGTTTTCGTACAATCCCCAGTGCTCCATGCAGTATGTGCCCTCCTTAATACCCATCACCATCACCGGGCTAATCCATCTCCCCACCCCCCTCCCCTCTAAAACTCTCTGTTTGTTTCTCAGAGTCCATAGTCTCTCATGGTTCATCTCCCCTCCAATTTCCCCCCCTTCATTTTTCCCTTCCTTCTCCTAATGTCCTCCATGCTATTCCTTATGTTCCACAACTAAGTGAAACCACATGATAATTGACTTTCTCCACTTGACTTATCTCACTTAGCATAATATCCTCCAGTCCCATCCATGTTGATGTAAAAGTTGGGTATTCATCCTTTCTGATGGCTGAGTAATATTCCATTGTATATATGGACCACATTTTCTTTAACCATTCATCTGTTGAAGGGCATCTCGGCTCTTTCCACAGTTTGGCTATTGCGGACTTAATTTAGAGAGAGTGAGAAAGCACAAGGAGGGGGAGGGGCAGAAGGAGAGGGAGAAAAACAGACTCCCCACTGAGCACAAAGCCAAAGCCTGTCTCACTCCAGAACCTGAGATCATAACCTGGGCCTAAATCAAGAGTTGGATGCTTAATCTACTGAGCCATCCAAGCACCCAACACACAAATCATTTTTAGTGCTCATCATCTGAAATATCCATACATTTGAATAAATTATTATGAAATTTCTTCCAAATAATTAGTTTGGGTTTTTGTGAAAAGATAATAAAATACATTTTCTTTGCTTCAATACAGAAACTTATGAAAAATGTTTTATCAAATACCATGCCCTCTGGTCTAAAAAATATATTATGGCACAATAAAAAAGAACTGAGAAATATTTTAAAGGGTTATTAATATTCCTGTTGAATAATCCATTTAAATACAGACTATTTAAAAGTAAAATCAATTCTTGTCATTCACAGTAGTTATGTTCTAAATAGTCACTGTGAACAATGAATTAGCAAATACTGAACCACTGTTTCTAGGGGAAATACTATATTAGGTCCCAGTGAATATCTGGTCATATTTCCATCAACTGATCAAAAAATATTTTGTTGCATATCCCCTTCTATTGAAATACCCCTTATTAAATATATATTATTGGTTCATTAACATTGAACTCACTATAACTCATGCCTGAATGATGCTTATGTCTAACATATTCTTACTCTAAAATTCTTTATAAGGCATATCACAGCCTTCTTGTACATGAAAATACTAGACAGAAATTTAGCACTATGCTTGGGGCCATTTGAAACAGTGAAATGACCAATAAATTGCACAAAAGTGTAGAAAATATGGCACAAAATAGACTGCAAAAAGGAGACTTGTTCACAGTGTAAGATTGAAACAAGAAGGTAGTGTCCCCTTGTTCTACCTCAACTGGGAACATATGGATGGGGCAACTCAAATATTTTGCTTCTGTGTGCATGTAGGCAACAGTGAAAGTGCTGAAAGTATTGTTTTGGGGGTTACAAATAAATTTTAGTGAGTAGGTGAATTTCCAAATACAGAATCCATGAATAATGAAAACTGAACACATTTCAAATGATGACTTTGAAATTTAAAGGCCAATTTTTCTGACTCTTACAAACTGGGTTAATTTGATACATTCCTGAGCATGCATCCTCCTATTGGAGCCTATCTCCAACTTCACTGGTCATTGTCTATTTTTGCAAACTGCATGGCAATGAAGAGTTCAGAATGTCCTTTCCCGAAATGTTCCATTTTGGCATACGAATTATTTTGGGCCGAAGACAATCAAGGCCTCAGAAAGAGCTTTTTATTTCCCCCTCAAATGATTCTAAGAATTTAGATAGAGGGCCCAGGAAGAGAGCTATGAGCAGATATAACTACAAAGAGCATGAGCTAGGAATGGTAAGTTGGGGGGAGCTAGGCAGGGCCTGTTTGTTCAAATTCCTCTCTGTGTCCCACAGTCTCTGCATAACATGGCAAATATTTGTTTACCAAACATTTGCTCTTCCCATCTTCCTATGAATTGTCTTCCTTGCCTTTGAACCCCAGGCCCCTACTCCTTTCACCTTAGCTCAGGATAATATATAAACCTCACTGCCTGACTGTCTTTGAGCTTCTCATGTCTTCATGGGGCTCCCATTCAAATGAAATTAAAATTGCTTTTCTCCTCTTAATACTTTTTATGTCAATTTAATTCATAGACCAGCAAAAAGAACTCAGAAGAGTAGAGGAAAACTTTTCCTCCCCTATACTAGAAAATCCATCTTGGCTTTCTGCATTATATAACTACTCCACCTTCATACCTCTCTTTGGTTCTTTAAATTTCCAAATCCAAACACCTCTTTCAACTAGATTCAACTTTTTACCATCTTGATCAACTTTTTCCTAGACCATGCCTTATTCTTTAACTATCATTCATTTTCTTTGTTTATTTTTTTTTTAAAGATTTTATTTATTTATTTGACAGAGAGAGACACAACGAGAGAGGGAGTACAAGCAGGGGGAGTGGGAGAGGGAGAAGCAGGCCTCCCACTGAGCAGGGAGCCAGATGCGGGGCTCGATCCCAGGACCCTGGGATCATGACCTGAGCCGAAGGCAGACGCCTAATGACTGAGCCACCCAGGTGCCCCTGTTTTATTTTTAAGTATTAGAATAAATCACTTATATCTGATGACATGACTTCATCTCCTTATCAGCCGATAACTCTTTAAAAAATTCTGGCCAGTGCATCTAACACCCAATTAAAATTACATTCTTTGTTGACACCAAAAACCTCTTTCCTGCCAAATCGGATGGCTTTGGTTTATATCTCATTTAAACATGAAGTACTTACTCCACCCTTTGATACTTTTGATCACTCCATGCATCATGCCCCTCTTGCTTAGCATTTGACATTGCTGTGTGTTGTTGTGCTTCCTTATCTTTGTAACTGTCGCTTCTTTTTCTTCTTTCCCTCTATCTGTAGGCATTTCTAAGACTAAGGACCTTCAAATATTTTGACTACACTGAAATAAATTTCTAGGCCCAAGACAGTCACTCTTGCCTGGCAAGCCACATCAGCATACCAGACTTACGTTTTCCTATAAATGATCTAATTGACCAGAAACACAGAATATCCAGTTAGCCAATCCCCAAATGCCAACCTCACTTTGGGCTCTATATGTACTTCCTTTTCCCTGATCTTTCCAAGTAACATTAGGTATACAACCCCAGGCAATCATGCCGTTTCTACATTGTCTATAATACACTATAAAACTAGCTCTTACCCAGGGGCGCCTGGGTGGCTCAGTCGTTAAGCGCCTGCCTTCGGCTCAGGTCATGATCCCAGCGTCGTGGGATCGGGCCCCGCGTCCGGCTCCCTGCTCCTCGGGAAGCCTGCTTCTCCCTTTCCCACTCCCCCTGCTTGTGTTCCTGCTCTCTCTCTCTGTCAAATAAATAAATAAAATCTTTAAAAAAAAAAAAAAAAAACTAGCTCTTGCCCAAAATCCCCCAGGAAGAGTGCTTCACTGCTTGTGAGACACTGTACTCCCTCAACCCACAGATTATTTTCCCTTGAATAATTTACATCAAGTTTGTTCCTAAATTGTTTTAGTTTTGTCATTTGACTACAACCCATAATATCAAATACATTTTGTACTGTGACTTAGTACATGTGTACACACACATAGAAATATGAAAACACCTAAAATAAAAGTTCATAAAATAATTCTTCCCCTTATTAACTGCAAAGCACTTTGTTGCTTTTCTACACTGTTAACATTTTTTCTCCTTTTTAAAAATAATACCACTCAAAAAGTGCTTCTTTCTGACCTTAAACTATCCCTCCAAAATGCAGCTTACTGCGTTGTGCTTGACCTAGAGTTAGGCCTAATATTTGCCAAATTAAAACATGAAAATATACATAACGTTTTTACTAACTTTATGTAATCATGTGACATATTTTAAGGGATATTCAAGAAATGTTTAAATTGTTGATTTATCTATAAATTGGAAGCCATTATTTCCACTTTAAAATTCAAAACAATTGAACAAAAATGATAGTGTTCTCAAATACTACTATAGGGTCCCTATTAGAAGCTCTAAGTAGAAATTCATATGGAATCAATGTATTTAAAGACATGAAAGCACTGATAGTTTCCCAACTTTTAGACTAGAGAGATTCCATAGTCTTTTCTTGAAAATTATTTCCAATGAGTGAATAACTCTGAATTTAAAATTCAAAAAAATATTCAAAAAACTCTGGCACTTGGAAACCCAATCCTCTCTCTCTGTGGTGACTGAACATTGAAACAGAAAAAGACAGCCAACAGAGAAAAACTGTGATAAATCCATTAGCTAACAATTGGTTAGCTTTATTCATACTGACATTTTATAGATTTTGCATATGAAAAGGCTTAAGTTTACAAATGTGAATCACCTTAACCCTACCACTGAAGCAGTTTGTATCACTTTATAAGTATAGAAGTGGAAATTTTTTCTTTTCCCTTCTAGGTTCTTTGGCGGGTCTAATAATTCAAATGCCATAAGATCGATTAACAGGAGAAAAACATATTTAATTCCATATATACAGGAGCCCCATAAAAATATGAGACCCAGAGACAGGCAACTGAAGTTTATAGTCTATCCTGAGTGTGGAATGGAAAAGGGGACTGGGCCTTCAAAGAGGAGAAGGGCAATTCACAGGAAGATAATAAGAACAGATGTTTGATAATCACATGTTTCCCCTGCCACGTTGCTAAGTCTTTCAGATAAAAAAGTTACACCCTGTTAGTTGTCCTCTTTCTGGGCCAGGCCCCTTATTTAAATTCCTTTAGGCAGTTAAGGGGGAGGTAAAAGTTCTTCCTGAATCTGCTATGTCTTCACTGCCTTCAGCTCAAAATAATCCATATGCCAAAGTGACATATTTTGGGGTGGCATATTCTGTTCTTCACAAGGAAAGAACTGAGTCCTCCATAAGAAATCCTTTGATGGTTTTACATTTTGATCACTGAGGTAAATTTATATTTATTTATGCTCTTAACTCTTCCTCAGAAGATAGATATGAAGTTAAATATTATCTGAAAAGTAAGAGGTTAAAAAGTTCCATTTGTCCCATTTTATGGTTTTAACAAAATATGGTTAAGAAAGATTTTATTTATTTATTTGAGAAAGAGACAGACAGAGATAGCTAGATAGAGCAAGAGCAGGGAGGAGAGGGAGAAACAGGCTCCCAGCTGAGCAGGGGCAAGATCCCAGGAACCCGGAATCATGACCTGAGCCAAAGGCAGACGCTTAACCAACTGAGCTACACAGGTGCCCCCAAAAAGATATTTTTAAATCAGCAATATTATAATTGAATCTAGAAAACAGAGTTACTAAATGAGTTTCTGTATAAAGAAACCATATCTCTAATGAAACAATGTGTACTTAGAAACATAAAACCTTAATTCGCCAAATTCTGGTCAAATTTGCTACTTTTTTTTCTGGTTAAATGAGGGATTTTCTATTTCTTTTATTTCGTAAAGCTTTTCTATTATCCTTAACTTGCAGCCTACAGTTCTTTGGGGGGAGGAGCCTTTAATCTATTGATTTTTAAAATCTGAATTCAATTAATTGACATATAATTATTATTAGTTTCAGAGGTAGAGTTCAGTGATTCATTAGTCTTATATAATACCCAGTACTCATTACAGCACGTGACCTCCTTAATGTTCAACACCCGGTTACTCCCTTCTCCCCACCCTTCTCCTTTCCAACAACCCTCAGTTTGGTTCCTGATTAAGAGTCTCTTATGGTTTGTCTCCCTCTCTGATTTTGTCTTGTTTTATTTTTCCCGCTGTTCCCCTATAATCCTCTGCCTTGTTTCTCAAATTCACATATGAGTGAGCTCATATGATAATTGTCTTTCTCTAATGGACTTATTTCACTTAGCATGATACCCTCTAGTTCCATCCACATTGTTGCAAATGGCAAGATTTCGTTTTTTGGATGGCTGAGTTGTATTCCATTGTATATATATACCCACATCTTCTTTATCCATTCATCTGTTGATGGACATCTAGGCTCTTTCCATAGTTTGGCTATTGTGGACATCGCTGCTATAAACACTGGGGTGCATGTACCCCTTAGGATCACTACATTTGTATCTCTGGGGTGAATACCTAGTAGTGCAATTGCTGGGTCATAGGGTAGCTCTATTTTCAATTTTTTGAGGAACCTCCATACTGTTTTCCAGAGTGGCTGCACCAGCTTGCATTCCCCCCACCAACAGTGTAGGAGAGTTCCCTTTTCTCTGCATCCCCGCCAACATCTGTCATTTCCTGACTTGTTAATTTTAGCCATTTCTGACAGGTGTGAGGTGGTATCTAATTGTGGTTTTGATTTGTATTTCCCTGATGCCGAGGGATGTTGAGCACTTTTTCATGTGTCTGTTGGCCATTTGGATGTCTTCTTTGCAGAAATGTCTGTTCATGTCTTCTGCCCATTTATTGGTTGGATTATTTGTTCTTTGGATGTTGAGTTTGATAAATTCTTTATAGATTTTGGATACTAGCCCTTTATCTGATAAGATATTTGCAAATACCTTCTCCCATTCTGTCGGTTGTCTTTTGGTTTTGTCACTGTTTCCTTCGCTGTGCAAAAGCTTTTTATCTTGATGAAGTCCTAATAGTTTATTTTTGCCCTTGCTTCCCGTGCCTTTGGAGACATATCTGGCAAGAAGTTGCTGTGGCCGAGGTCGAAGACGTTGCTGCCTGTGTTCTCCTCTAGGATTTTGATGGATTCCTGTCTCACATTTAGGTCTTTCATCCATTTTGAATCTATTTTTATGTATGGTGTAAGGAAATGATCCAGTTTCATTCTTCTACATGTGGCATAGCCTACAGTTCTATTTAAATTGTTTATCAGTGAAAGAGAATATGCTCTTAGTGAGGGGCAGCCAAGTGGCTATGTCCTGATTTTCTTTACTGCAAGAACTTTGGAACATCTATTTTGTGTGGATAAAGGCATAATTTTACATATTTACTAATTCCTGCCTATATGCCAAATACTTGAAGTATACTGTAGTTTTAAAAACATTATCTCAAAATTTGCCAATAGTCCAATTTTGGTATTGCTTATAATAAAAGTTTACTTTCAGTACTTGAGAACTTTTTTTAAACTTTAGTAGTTTATTTTTTTTAAAAAAGGTGCAACCCTTTTGAGATCTCCCTAATCATATGTCTTGACAGGAGTATAGTTAGGCAGTCCTTGACATCTTTGATGTTCCTGTAGGATTACACAGTGTTCAGACTGCTTTGTCAGGGAGCAGTACACTACCACTAATTCCTGAATGGCTCAGTCGGTTAAGCATCCGATTCTTGATTTCGGTTCAGGTCATGATCTCACGGTCGTGAGATTGAGCCCCAAGTCGGGAGCTGTGCTAGGCATGGAGCCTGCTTAAGATTATCTCTTTCTCACTCTCCTCAGCCGCTCCCTCCCCACTCAAAACAAAACAAAACAAAACAAAATGCATGCTTGAGAACAAGAAAGCGTTCTGACAAAATCTGAAAATGCCTTGTACTTAGAGACTTGAATAATCCATCTAAATCATGAGCGCATTAACATTTCCAGTAATAAACTTGTGACATCATAAAGCATTGTTGTTAAAATAGAGCATTTCTTGAAAACTTGAAACATCACAGAACTTTACTTACAAGTGTGTGTGTATGTCAGGTTCTTTCTTCCATTTCTTTGACCTCCTTATCAAGGAGGTCAAAGTTTTCAGAACTTAATATTGACTTCACATTGATGAAAATCTTTCTAAACTCAAGAAAGTATTCTGAATTGAATACTTTTATCTTACAGAAAGCATTTCTTTTATATCTTGCATTAGTAAGTACAAGTTTAAATGTAGCAAGAGAACATCTTTGCTTTAAACATTTATGGTGTGGTTATGGCTATTCATTAATTCAGTAAATGCTCACTGAGTACCTAGAAAGTACCTAGAAAGGTGCTAAGCCTTGAGACAGACACTGAACTTACAGCACAAGACAGACCTGGCCGTTTGAAAAACTGTTTGACCTCAAGGTTCACACAGAATAAGAACCAAGAGACTTGGATTCCTGCTCCAGCTCTGCCACCTATCAGCCATGTGCTTTATCTCCACTCTTTCCATCAGGTTCCTCAAGCTCACTTTTAGCTCACAAATTAGAGACTTTTTCTATTAGAATAGAAATAGTAAACAATTCATTGAAAGTGACCACTAAGTATCACTGTGTGGAATAGCTTGAATGTTTTATTATATTTGGTTTTCTCTGAAAGGACTTTAGCCATCTTTTAGAGGTGATTTCCCACAATAATTATTGGTGTCTAGATAAGTTTCCAGGACCAGTTCCAGTGGAGACTTCATTCTTCATCTTGCTTTACATGCCCACATCAGCTGAATTCTGCATCCAGATCATCACTCTCACTGCTCATCTTTAGTAAGAACTGCTTCTTCTTCCTCTGCCTCTCTCTTAATTCCTTAGGAAATACATGGGTCTTGGCCACTCATATCTTAGGTCCCACCAATTACAAGAAAGTACAAGAAATGGTTTCTATTATAATGGAAATTTAATTTTAATTTTTGTGTTCGTACAAAAATTTTCATTTGGCATTTTGGCCCAGTGCTCTCTCAGCACACATTGATATCCTGAGTTCAAGCCTTATATTGATTAATATTTGGCCACAATCTTAATTCTCGAGAACAGTTTGCCAAAATGGTATGTGTTTGAGGTTTGGACAAGAGGCCGAAAATTGAAAAAGTCCTCTTTTCTATGTATCTTATGCTGGGTTTAGCAGAAAGCAGAGCCTGAATCACAGACTCATATGCTATGATTTTATAAAGAAGTGCAATCCCAGGCAACAGGAGTGCCAGACAAAGAGGGTGAAATAGGACAGGTGCCAGAGATAATGTGAGGATGCTTCATCAAATTGGCCATGGTTAAATGTGACTGCAGTCTTACAGGATTGTCTTCTGAGTCGCCACATATAGTTCACTTTAGGACAGTCACGGCAGGGGAGGGGTACTCTACCGTCTCCCTTTTGCACTGATCAAAATTTTCCGTGATGGACTGTTAAATCCCTCACACTTCTCAATTTTGTTTGCATGAATGCTTAGCAACCCACACTTTGGAGTCAACAAAGAAGCCCTTTGGCATGGAAAGAGAGTTACGTACCTGGAGCATAAGATGAGGGGTGTCAGGTTGCACCTGAGGAAAGTCTGTTGGTACCTAGGCAGAGCCGGCTGACTCAGTAAGAGTTGAAACAAGAGACTGAGCTCATCTGCAGTGATAAGTAAGGGGTGTCTGATAAAATCTGGAACATACATGCCTTTTGGGACACCAAGTTTTTAACCACACAGATCTAGGAGATCTGTGATGAGATCTATATTGTAGTGATTTAGTTCTGCTATATTCAGAACAAGAGGGAGAATGAGGGGAGAGGGGAGGAGAGAGAGAAAAGGAGAAAAAGAGAAAGAGAGAGACAGAGACAGAGAGTTAACTCTCATTTTCTAACCTATTCTCTCAGCTCTTCTAACTCTATCCACAGAGGTAATTACCCACTCTCAGTGATGTGGCATATTCCCTTCAAGGCTGGTTTTTACTCTTTCACAGACAGATCTCATACATACATGTTCACACAAACACACACATACTTTTTTACAGAAATGGAATTGTGGTACATATGTTGGTCAGTATCTTGCCATTTTCTCTTCAGAAGTTTATTGTAACACTTTCACTAATGTTTGAATGAACCCTAGGAGGAGGGATAGTGAAAGAAAACAACTAGATACAGATAGCTCCCTGAGGGATTCTCTACCTAAGGGTCAGGGACTTCCCTTTCCTCTTCCAGGTCATTGTTTACCAAAATGCTTTGCCTCTGCATCAGAATGAACTCCAACCTCTTAAGTTTCTACAAGGATCTTACATGATTAGGGGTACGTCCCAAATTCAAAAACCATTGCCCATCCACAGCTGTAGGTACATTACAGACCAGCGCAAGAGTCCCAGTTTTGTTGGTTTGAGTGGGCAGAAACTTGTGGAGACCGCAATTTCAATGGAAAGGATGTGCGGCCAGTCGACTGACAATCTGGGCTAAGAGGCCTTACTGAGGCATAAGAATCTCAATAGGCCTGATAGTAGTGATACAGTATCTACACACTTGCGTTATGAAAGGTTCTCGGCTCCAGCAAAGATCTCAAGAGACACATAGTAGAACAATTTTTATTTTGTCCAAAGAATTTATTTTTACCATCTGTTCAAAGTATCTACTACTGCAACACAAATCCCTTAAACTTAGTAGCATAAACAACAAGCATTTTATTTTGCTTACATATTTTGTAGGTCAGGAATTTGGACAGCGTTCAGTGCAGATGGATTGCGTCTAGTCCGAAGATTCTAACTTGGAAGTGGGGTATAGCTTAGTATCTGAAATATTTCTGTAGCTCTACTCCAAATTTAGAGCCTAAAAGGGCACTCAATGAATACTTGTTGAATATATGAGTGTATGAATTAATAAATGAGTAAGAACATGAAAACACTAAAATTCAGTGTGATTAGCTTTCAGGACTTTCCTATGTCCTTCGCCTTTATAAGCAAAACAAATTTACTATGTAAACTTTCATCAGGATAGAAAAAGCTGTATTAGTATTAATAATATAATAGAACCAAGTAGTAACTAAATTAGGACATTCAATAGTTATTTCAAAGTAAATTAAAGAGAAACTATCAGTTACTTTTAAGAATTACACACACACACACACACACACAAAATGGCTGTCTTAGGAACTAAAAAACTGAGAATGTGCAATATTTATGTTATGCCAGAATGCTGATGCAAAGTTTGTGTGGTAAAGCTTCTAATTAGAAGCTTAAATTATAGAATATATTTGGAGGATTGACAGAGATGTTCCTTTTTAAAGGGCAGAATATGTTTTGACTAAATGAATAATCACTGAAAATCATAATTCAAAAAACATTCTCAGGGCACCTGGGTGGCTCAGTCGTTGTGTCTGCCTTCAGCTCAGGTCATGATCCCAGGGTCCTGGGATCGAGTCTCACATCAGGCTCCTTGTTCAGCAGGAGCTTGCTTCTCCCTCTGCCTGCTGCTCTCCCAGCTCATGCTTGCTCTCTCGATCTCTCTCTCGTTCTCAAATAAATAAATAAAATATTTAAAAAATAAAAATAAAAAACATTCTCAAAAATTCATAAATTCATCTGTTAGACAACAAATGCTAAGTATATTGGCTATTATAACCTTTTCTGTATCTCATTAAAATATCATTCTAAATAGTTTGTTGTTTCTTTAAGAATCACATAACCTACTTTAATTGAAAATATAAAGAATCTTTCAATAAAGTGGTTAAGAATTTGAATCACTATCAAAATATCATTATATATGGTATGGCACTAAGGCCAGGTAAATCCCAGTTCTATGAGATATTTATTCAGAAATAAATATTGCCCGTGAATTAAAAATTACCATCAATTAAAGTACTTCTTCTCCTGTGATGCATTTTACTGAATGAGAAACACCATTGTACTTAAGTTGTTTAATAAAGATCTCATTTTAAAAAATATTTTGCAAAAGAGACAAAGGGATGCTTCTAATATCTTTGGCTCGAACTAAAGTTTTAAAGACGCCACTGTCTCAGTACTTCTGCACATAAATTCAAAACCACAGTAAAAATGAATTCATTCAGAATCTCATAGTATTTTATAAGCAATGACTGGCAAATGTTGAGACTACTCTCATATTACAGAACATCTACTATAGCAAGGACTGCACATATTTTTCTCGGTATATTCATTAATTCTAGCCTCATAAATTTTTAAAATATTTTTGGGAATCACATGAGCAAGAACTCAATCAATACATACCCATTTATTTATTCAACAAATAATAATGAATACTATAGGAAAAGTTTCATTTACAACCCTTGAGTGGATACCAAGATGAAGAATATATGGATTCCACCATCAAGAAGCTTAAGGACAAATGGGGAAAGAGGACATGTAACTAATATAAAGCAGCAAGTACTGAAATAGACAGATGAAGTGGGAATTTTTATTAAGAAATGCTTGAATTACTTGAAATCACTGGAAAGAAGGAAAGTTCTGAACTGCACTTTTAAAACATGGGTTTGATTTTGGTAGTACAGGTATGAGGAGACATTCAGAGGCACCGCTGCTGGGAGGAACATAAAGACTCTGAGAAAGGAAAACATGGGGTGTATATGTAAAATCAAAGCAACTTAGCGTGATGAGAGGGAAAGTTCACAAAGAGAATAGTAAAAATAGAGAGGGAAATGTCTAGACACTCCATTATTGAGGGCCCTGAATAAAAAACAATATAAGTTTGGCTGTATTTTGTGGGTATTGGAGAATTCCTTGAAAATTTATTAGTAGGGAAATGATGTACAGAACAATATTTCATAAGTTTTTCATAACAATGCATAAGAACTAAATAAGGAAGAAAGAGTCAGGCATCAGGAAGAACAGTAAACACCAGCTTTGAAATGATCCAGGCAATTAAAGCCTGACCTAGAGTATAATCACTTGGAATCAAATTCAAAATAATTGATGGGAGTTCACGGATTTGATGTGGGCAAAGCAAGGAAAAGCGCAAACTGCAAGACGACGATTTGGTGACTGGATGGAAGGTGCCAGGGACAGAAATGGAAAACTCAGAGAGAGGCGGTCAGGGAAGGAACAATTACTGAGCACCTCCGGACACAATTCTAAGCAGATTTCTTCTGTTATCTCATTTAACCTCGTAATAGGTGAAACTGAGGCAGGTAGGGTGAACTGCCCAAGATGATAAAGCTAGCAAGTGACAGATCCAAGAAGACGATCAGTAGATGAGTCATTTGCATCCTGCTGAGTTAGAGAAAGAGGTGTAACATTCAGGTTAGCTGTACTGAGTTGGAGCTCCAGAGAGAGGGCAGATCCAAGACTGATGTGGGGTGAGTCATATGCATAATAAAAGCCATTTAAGTTACAGAATGGTAATGGAGAGAACATAGCATTAAAACAAGGAAGAGAGAGAGCTGCTTAGAGAAAACAGAAGGCAAATATTTTTAAGAGTAAATATTCAAAGGAACAATTACATCCTATAGATCTTCATTTGTTATCAGATTTTAGAATGTTTCTCTCACAGATCCAAGAGAGAAGATGCTCTGAATGCAGGAAACATGGGAGATAAACCCTGAAAGTGCGCAGCCCTAATAGTTTCAGTATTATTTCAATCTCATTGTGTAAACTGGGAAATAAATCTAGAGGAGAAATGATAACTCAATTTTCTACCCCAAGATTTCTCAATTAGTAAACATAGTATCACATACATTATATTAATAAATGATCTTTATTTGCATTTTGAGAAATTGTTTCCCATCCCAGGGTCCCCCAAGTTGATTAAATAAATAATTCAATAATTAATCATAAATCATGATCAATTAGAATTTGGTTTTTTAATTATCTGTTACAACTAAAGCAGTTTAAATTTTAAAAATTACTAGAATCTAGAGAAATAGGATGATAAAGTATTTTAACAACACTGACCACAACAAGGAAAAGGAGGAACTATAATGTAAAAGGGCAATGAAGAAGAGGAAGAATCAATCAAGGCCTTCAAATCCATCAACCAGGAGTATCTGAATGTGTGCTAATTGAACTAACTCATTATTCCCTGTTTTATTTTTTTTGTCTTTAATTTGGGAGAGGAGCCCTGAAAAGACTTGAAAGATGTCATTTCTTCTTACATTTAACAGACCCACAACAAAGATCAAGAAATATACTACAATGAACAATTATTATGAGCATCATTATTTAATACAAATAAATGGTCAACAATGTGCTAATCATTACATAAAACTAAATACTTAATATAAACCTTGTGTTCTTCTTTTCTCGGAGTTATTCATTGTGAACTGTATTTCCCTAGCAAAATCTATTTGAATTTGCTTTTTCTTAACATTGTATCGAATGCCATTTCTTTCTATAGTTCTAAGGTATAATACCCTTTCAAACACAGAACATACAATTATATTTACCCAATTCAAACTCACAATGTTTTGCTTCCATTTTATGAGATATTCAATAGAAAAAGATAAAGTGTAAGCCATGAGACTGAGAATATTTGAGGACATTTATGTGTAATGAAATATAACGTTTGCCCTGGCAGCTTTTCTTTCTTGGCCCTTCTCCTAGTCAAATCCTGCACAACCCCACAAATGCCAAATTTAGCTTCAGGCCAAAGAGAAATTCACATAGAAACAATGATCAGTTTTGATCTTTAAATTGTTGTTTTACACAGCATGTAAACGGATGTGGTTTTGCACTCTATGTATCAAGACAATGGTAAAGGCAAAGTACTTCATGTAGTATTGATAAAACAAAATTTTTATTGCTGCCTCCTTTATAATTCACAGTGATTTTGAAAAATTCAGGACTTGGCTTCAATGAAAACACTTCTGCATTGCTTTACTCGCCCTTCCAGCAGAATTCTCCGCATAGACAACAACACAACACACCATAGCTGACCGCTAAAAAATAAAATCTTAATGGGACAGAAATAAAGCTAGAAACAAAGAAATACATTTCAAAACTGACAAAATAATGAGTCAATAACTTTGGGAAGGCTAAGAAAGACATGTGAAAAATAATTAAATAATTTTATTCCAAAAAAGTCAAAAGCAGCAATGGATTTTTTTAATGATTTTGATTGTTTAAAAAAATCAATAGTTTTCATCTTAGATAAACCATCACAAAATAAACAGCTTAGGGAAAGAAATACTCAAATTACTCTAGAGATAATATGATTACCAAACCTCAAGTGGATTTGAACTTTTTTAAACCTGCTTATATATGGATGCAAAAAAAATTCTAGAAGAGATGATTAGCCTTTATAACTTAAGCAGTACAGTGAAAATGAGAGTTTATTGTATAATAAGTATAATTTAAGCCAGTGTTACTAAGAATATATTGACTTAAAAATTTTTGGTTCTTCCTTCATCAGCTGTTTAGAAAAGATACAATAGATATTTTTTAAATTAATAACTATATACATCTTCAAAAAAAAAAGAAAAAAAAATAGAAAAATCACTAAAGGTAATCCCAGGGAAAGGGAAGAAACACACCCAGCAAAAAATTTAGCCCAGGAAGCACTGAGAAGTTCCCTCCCAGTATGGCCTCGTCCTTGAAGGCATCTTATTCCTCATAGCCATGTGTAAGCTCAGCACCAGCGTCAGTATTGAAAAGTGGTCTCAGCTCATATGGCTATGCCTCACAGTGTCATTTGGAAGGCCAAACACCTGAGAAAGGCCAATACTATCAAAAAGAATCAACAAATTTTACACATTAAAAAAACTTAGATATAAGATGAATTAATAAATTAATCAATATTAATTTATTAAAATAAGTAAGCTAATCTCAGAGAAAGAAGGGAAATGTTATTTACATGAAATTAGCGCAGAAGATAATGCAACAAAATTCAACAGTAATAATAAAACTAAAAATGAAAAATATAAATTGTTATAATACAAATTCAACAAATGACTAGAGGGAAATGAGGAATTCAGAAATTTCCAAAATCTACCTCTTAGTAGTTTCAGAGAGGGGAAAAAAGAGTTAATGTAAGTGAGAATGTAAGTTAATCTGTATTTGAAGGAATAATGCCTAAGAATTTTCCAGAGTTGGGAGAAGGGGAAAAATGAGAGGTTAGTCCTCAAATGAAAGACCCATGGTATAATGAAAAGGATTAAAATACTAGGGTGAAAGAATGCAGTCCAAATGAATCTTGAAAACAAGGATAAAAAATATCTAAAAGAATTAAGATAAAAAATGATAGATTATTCCAAATTAAAGAAAGTATACTACCTCTATCTTATAATTTGCATAATTAAATATAAGAATGAATGAAACAACATCTTCAAAATGCTATGGCAAAGAACTGAAATCTAGGAATCTTTAATAGTCCTACTTTCATTCAAGAGAAATGGGCTCAATAAAGGTATTTTCAGACATTTGAGAACTTAGAAAGTAAACCACATGCAAAGCCTTTTCTTAGTAAAACTATATGATACCAAGAAGAAAAAATTCTAGAAGGAAATAAGATGCAAAGAAGAAAGAAAAACTAAAGCAACTGAATTAATAAAATCTATTGTAATATTTAAATAGGTACCAATTACAAAAAATGTTTTATATTGAACAGGTTGATTTTTTTTAATTAAATAAGTTGATTTTTTTATTTTTCATTTTCAAAAAATGTTTTTAATAAGACATTGGAACTAAAATTCCAGACAGGAGGAGAGCAGTGGTGGATTACAACAAAAATACAGCCTATTAAGTATATTTGGTATATTGATTTGGGGGGGGAAGTTATGAATATTGATCAAACCTAGACTTTATTTAAACAGATACAAGATTAATTTCATATTAAAAACATAAGCATATTCCTCGGCACTTATTCTAAAGAAATGAAAACATATGTTCACATAAACATCTGTCCACAAATATTTATAGCAGTTTTTTTTTTTTTTTTTGGTACTAGACCAAAACTCAAAATAACCCAACATCCTTTAAGGGGTGAATAGATAAACAAAATCTGGGACATCCATAAAATTGAATACTACTCAGCATTAAAAAGAAACAAACTATAGAATCACAGAAAATCTGGATGCAGAATGGGGAAAAAAAAATCTCAAAATTTACAAACTGTATGATTCCATTTATATAACATTCCTGTAATAATACAACTTTAGAGATGCAGAATAGTGGTAGCCAGGGGTGGGCTCAAAGGTAATACTACCATAAAGGGATAGTATGAATGAGTTCCTTTGTGGATAGAGCAGTTCTGTATCTTGACTGGTGTTGATTATACAAACCTATGCATGTGATATATGTCACAGAAATACATACATACATATAAAAAATGAATCATGCAAAACTGGTGACATGTACAGGCTACTTAATTATATACATATCAATGCCAGTTTGGGGTTTTCGATAATGTGCTGTAGTTATGTAAAATGTTACAATTAGAGAAAACTGGGTGATAAGTACATGGATATCTTTATCCAATTTTTGCAATTCCATGAGTCTATAATTATTTCAAAA
This sequence comes from Leptonychotes weddellii, assembly GCF_054177405.1. Classification (NCBI taxonomy): domain Eukaryota; kingdom Metazoa; phylum Chordata; class Mammalia; order Carnivora; family Phocidae; genus Leptonychotes; species Leptonychotes weddellii. The sequence goes on along the minus strand of NC_138370.1, from coordinate 53,931,967 downwards.
TATAAAGCTGGAAAAAAAAAACAAGAAATAGAAACAAAAATTTAAATATAGCCCCTAAAAGAATATAATTTATAAATGCCAAACCAGTAAGGACAAAATGCAATGATCTAACAAATGGCAAGAAAGTTAAAAAAAAAAAACAAAAAAAAGAGCAAGCAAAAACAACAACAAAAAAAACGTAGATGGCAGAAATTAGTCTAAACTCTTCAATAATACCATGCATGAAAATATGTTACATTCAACTATTAAAGCGATGGAGAATATCACAAGTAACAAGATCCAACTTATTTTACTTGTAACAGACACACCTAAAATCAAATGGCACAGGATTGTTGAAAAAAATAGGATGCCACAAGTAATCAGACAAAATAAAATAGATGTTGAATTATTAAAATCAAAGAAGAAAAGTTTGTCCAAATGTATATGTGCTTCTGAAGTGAGCATGAAAAATTTGTCCAAATGGACAAAGATACCAAATGATATGAATCCCAAATATTTATGCATCTTACATCCTTAAAATATATATAGAAAAACTGATATAATTTCAGGAAAGTCAACAAATTATAAAGCATATTTGATAACTTCATATAACTCTTTAGAAACTCTTTAGGCCAAATACCTAAAAAACAAGAAATACATTGAAGTTATGAATGACATAATTAACAAATGACCCAATTGCTTTATGCCTTCAATAAATAGAGAATAAAACTTCCAAACATATACTAAAGGAATACTTACAAAATCTGACTTCCTAGTAGACTATGAAGGCATTCTCAAGAACTACTAGAAGTAATATAGAAATTCAGTAAAGCAGCGGGATACAAAATTAATATCCAGAAATCAGTAGTGTTTCTATACACTAATAACAAAGTTGCAGAAAGAGACATTTAAAAATAACACCATTTACAATTGCACCAAGAATAATAGAATACCTAGGAATAAGCTTAAACAAAGAGGTGTAAGACTTGTACTCTGAAAACTATAAAACCCTAATGAAGGAACTTGAAGATGGCACAAACAAGTGGAAAGATATTCCATGCCCAAGAAAATTTTTTTAATTATATCATAAAAGTCATTATCTAATCACTGATCACAATACAATACTTAGAAAACAACAATAAGAGTCAAATAAGAATCCAAGTATCTGGAAATGCTATAACTCAAATACTAAATAAAAGAGAATGATAAGCTTAAAATTGAATGAAACTAGTATCACTGTTTTCCAAAACCTTAGGTTATATCGAAAGTGGTACTCAAAATAAAATTTACATCCCTAACTGCATTTAGGTGAAAACAAAAAGACTGAAAATGTGTACTTACTTATAACACAAGTCAGAAAAAAAAAGAAAAAGAGAAAAAGACTATCATAAAGATAAAAACGAGCTAACAAAATTTTTAAAAATTGGTATTTTCAAAGAAATGACTGAATAGACAAGAACAGACAAGAATAATCAGAAAAGAAAGGAAAGAAAACATAGGCATTATCAGGAATGAAAAAAAGGGGAACTGACTACAGATTGAAAAAGCCTTTAAGTATTATAAAAGAAATCATGAAAAATATTATTAAATATTAAAATAATTTTGAAGTACTGTAAAATAAATTAAAAGAAAACTTCAACAGCTATGTCCAAGACATACTTAAAGACAGGAATATAAACTGATACAGTCAGTTTGGTGTGTATTTTTATTTTTTTAAATGTTCATACTGTATTACCCATTAATTCTATTTGTTTTTTATTTTTTTTAAGATTTTATTTATTTATTTGACAGAGAGAAAGACAGCGAGAGCAGGAACACAAACAAGGGGAGTGGGAGAAGGAGAAGCAGGCTTCCCGCAGAGCAGGGAGCCAGATGTGGGGCTTGATCCCAGGACCCTGGGATCATGACCTGAGCCGAAGGCAGACGCTTAACGACTGAGCCACCCAGGCTTAAATGCATGTTTAAATACATAAAACACTCTCAGATGACAAGGCTATGGGAAAGCCGATGTATTCATAAATTGATTACACTAGTGTATTTGTCACAATTCTTGTGGAAAATAATATTATATTTTAAGGCTCAAACATTTCCATCTTCATGGGAATTTATCCTTATAAAGTAGACCAAAAAAAGAGCTATACATAAAGTTTATCACATAATATTTACAAATACTTGAAACATCACAAATATCAATCTGTAGGTGAATTCTGACTTAAAATTACAATGCAGTCACTCAGTGAAACTCTAAAATGTAATGCAAAAATGAAAAGCTGCCTATTCTGATTGTAAACACAAACCTGTCTACCCCCAGGCTGATCCACATATCTGTTTATACCTTCAATTTTTTCTTAGTACTATGTGTTATGATAAATTGCCAGTTCCATTTTACACTTTTCTTTTTTCTTTCTAACATATCTGTTTTATATTTTATTAGGCTAAATTTTATAGTGACCTAATAACTAGCTGTAGGATAACTTAAATATTTTTGGAAAAACATGCTAGCAATAAATAAAATACGTATGTGAAAAACATAAAATATAAAATATATAAATATATGATGTATAAAATATTTTTAAATGTATAATGAAATGCAGAAAGGAAAATTGTAAAAAAAAATTGTGTGTCTGAATAGGTTCTGAAGGGAAATACAGGAAAATAAAATTCTTAACTTTTTAAGATAGAAACAATATTTTTTAAACTTCCATATTTTTATGTTTTGAATAATATAAGTGAAAGCCAGCATCAAAGCAAGATATAGAGCCAGTGAGTAAGTGAGAGAGAAAGAAACCTTTTTTTTTTTTATAGTTTCTGGACATTTATTCTGTCCCTTTATTTTATTTTATTTTTTTATTTTATTATGTTATGTTAGTCACCATACAAGAAAAAAGCCTTTAGAAGGTAACACCATCTTGCTAGAAGTTGGGAGATCTGAGTTCTGGTTTCTGTTCTACAGTTAATTAGGGGTGTGATACTCTTCCTAATTCAGAGCTTTAATCATCTTCTATCCTAGGGATTAGAGTTAATCTTACTTTTGAGTCTTAGAGTTCTTTGCCACTGAATGCAATTGTTAAAATGAGTTTCTGCAATATGAAAAGAAATACTATGTCAAGGAAATGTACTTGGGGGCTCATGTTTTGATCATTTTATGGAGACATTTTATAATGCATTTCTACTTTTGGCTTCAAAATATAGTGTAGCCCTTTGATTATAAATATGTATTCAAAGAATGTCTGAATTTATTTCTTTATTTTTCATCATTCTTCTTGTTCACTTTAATAGTTCTGGTTTGATTATTTTGGGAAATTGTTATCTTTAAAGTCTAAGGCTTTTATTAATGGTGAAAAATAATGTCACGATTATGGAAGCAAATACTAACCTTTGGGACCCAAAAATATGTCAGTATTTATGAACCAGCATAAATGAGATTATAAAATCAAGTATATAGTCATTGAAAATCTGTCCATCCTTGTGTCAAATGGTTAGCTCATTTTTCAAAAAGCAGAGAAAAACCTACCGGGCATTTCCTATAAAATAGGCACCATGTTTTTAATACCTATAGGTGAAACCTAGGCATTTTTCCAGCCAAAAAAAATTAGCAATAAACAGTAAATCTGTATTAAATTAAATTCACTGAGTCTAATCTTCCATGATGAAGAAGGTAATCACATTCCTCCTAACTTCATGCCACACCTGTGCATCACCTACCCATCAACATTGGTTGTTCTATAATGATTAATTAGGATGCATAGCTGCAATAAATAGTAGGCAGAGAACAGTTCAGCAAGTTTGCACTATTAAACTTTCTGCTTGCTTCAGGAACGGTGAATGTATGTGACTCTTGAAGCAGATGTATATATGTAAACTCTATGTGACCCTTGAAATAGTGTGGGGACATAACTTCCCGCATTTGCATAGATTTAGTCACTCTAAAGTAACCATTAGATTTATGATGTTCAACACTTTGGAGATCAGCTAAACCATTTTCAGTTACCATTCTGTAACTTACATATCTGTAATTACAACTATCACTATCTTAAGTGGCCACCAGGAAAAACTGTGGTCCAACAGTGGTTCTGAACCGGGGCCATGCCCAGCAATGATTCAGTTGATTTGGAGTAGGCCTCAGCATAGGTTTTTAGATATCTCCAAGTGATTCAATGTATAACCAGGATTAAGAACCACTGACCAAGTTGTGAAAAGATAATACCCAAGAAATGTGGAGGTAAGTTCTTTTCTTCTTGACATTAAAAAAAAGTGTAATATAAAGTTTTCTTTTCTCTTTTCTTCTAACTCAGGGGTCTAGTTGGCATACTTTTTCCAGTAACTGTTCCACCTGCTGTACTTACTTACCTGATGTGCTCCAGGGGCCTCACTTTAGATATTTCTCTTGACCAACCAAACACGACACACAGCTGAAGTCAGCAAAACCTGGTTGATAATTTCACTCACACTATTTTCCCTCACTCCAGAGATTTACTAAACACTTACGACTTTGTGTTTAGCCATAGACACTCATAGAAACATCAACTTTAGTAGACATACAGAATCGAATTGTGTAACAGTATGTATAGGACTAAAGAACATTTATCAAATATTTAGTACTTGGAGTATGCAAAAGTCCCATGCTATCAGCTATCAAGGAGTGGGGAACACAAAGATGAGTAACTCTACCCTTAACAAGCCTACATATACACCAATAATACAAAAGTCTAAATACATAATGAAGAGATAATATAGTGTTTGTTTTTTATTTTGAAGCTGTTTTGTTAAATTCTTCACATATATAATTTCATTCAATCTTCATGTTAAGGATTGAATAGTGTCCCCCCAAAATTCATATGTTAAAGTCCTAATTCCTAGTACCTCAAAATGTGACCTTATTTGAAAATTGAACGTAACTGTGTAAAATGAACAGGGGTGGGGCATGCTAATCCAATATGATTGTGTCCTTATAAAAAAAAAAAAATGTCATGTAACATTGGAGTTCTGCTACCACAAATCAAGGAACTACTGGAAGCTAGAAGAGAGACCTGGCAGAGTCCCTCCTCTCTCATTTTCACAAGGAGCACAGCCCTGCCAACATCTTGATCTTGAACTTCTCACCTCCTGAACCATAAGGCAATAAATTTCTGCTGTTTAAGCCACTCAGTTTGAGATACTTTTTTACAGTAGCCCTAGAAAACAAATACGCTTCATAATCTGATAAGGTAAATCATTATCTCCACTTTACATCTGAGGAAACTATGCTAACTGTACACCCAGTCGAAATGAGATCGCTATTATGAATGGGGAGCCAATCTCCTTTCATTTTCCAGACCACACCTGGGTGGACAACTCAAAAACCACCACTGGACTTTGTCGAACTTTGGGCAGGTAAGATACCAGCACTTGTTTGGGATATGAAACAGGGACATACAGTGTTCAGTTATACTGATGCTCAAGTGTTTGTCACAATGACAGTTATGAACTCTCAATCACAGAAGAAAAAGGAATAAGGGGGTATTCATTGAGTGGGATGAATTTTAGAGTGAATCAAAAAATATTGTATCCTGTCCCTCATCCATGGGAACCAGAGAGATCTTGTAATGGTAAAGATAATGGGAAAAAGTATGAGTATTTACTCCCCAACTTAGTAAAATAGCATAAGTTAAAAATGGTAGCAAGAGGAGGAGGGCAGAAGGGTGGGTGAGAAGGGTAAGAGTTGACAAGGGCTGATTTTATTAGAGACTTTTGGGAAGCTTTAAGAAAAGCAGAAGAGAGTATTATTCAAGTTGTGTGTTTTGTGTATATGTGTGTTAGTGAGAGACAACAGGCAGAGGGAGGCCAGGAAAGACTACAGGAATGAGAATCAGAGAAAAGCTAAGACAGAAGAGATACATGCACACTTAGAGAGACAGAAAGCAATGGCACGAGAAGGAAAGTAAAGAAGTTTTAATATGTGTTGTGAATGTAAACCACAAAAACACACTTGATATGTGCAAATATGTATATGTGTTTAAAAATTTAAATTACATTGAATCATTTTTTATACCTTTTAAAATGAAAGACCGTGCCAAGGTTAGAATGAGGCAGGTTAACTTAATAATACATTGACGGAAAAGTAAAATCTCTTCTCATCTGTAGGGTAAATTGAAAAACACTGCTTGTAATCATTCCTTTCTACTAATGAGGAAACTGAGGCATGGAGAGTTAGTGTCAAAACTGAGATACAGGGCGCCTGGGTGGCTCAGTTGGTTAAGTGACTGCCTTCGGCTCAGGTCATGATCCTGGAGTCCCGGGATCGAGTCCCGCATCGGGCTCCCTGCTCGGCAGGGAATCTGCTTCTCCCTCTGACCCTCCTCCCTCTCATGCTCTCTGTCTCTCATTCTCTCTGTCTCAAATAAATAAATAAAATCTTTAAAAAAAAAAAAAAACTGAGATACAAAATCTGTCACCATCATTTTGAAATTTTACCACTAAGTAATTAGAAATTTTGAAACTAGAACAGAAGACCATTATCAATACCTATTTCAGAGCCAATTATAATTCTGTAAAGTAGTATAGATGAAAATCACTTCAAGGAGTTTATAAAATATCCAGATGACAGTTATGGACACTGTCCTTGGATTCTTCACTGAAGAAAGTCTACCAATTTAGAATACATGTTTCCTTCAAGTAGCTAAGGACCGTGCCTGGCTAACACTAGGCACTCAACATTCCTTGAAGGTGAACATTGCCCATGTTTAAGTTGCATTTTTTAAAAAACACCATTTAGAGATATACATTTGACGGAATCATACTTTTCCTCCCAACTTACACCTCTTTCTTTGCATTTACATCAGCATGGGCTACAGGGCCATGGGTGATATGGCACCTGCTGGTCTCCTCCCTCACTCTGATCCAGCCACTCACACAAATTTTAATTCCTAGACCAACACAAGCTCTTCCCACATGCAGGCCTTTGTATCTGCTCTTCCTTGCCTAGACTATTTCTCCCTGACAAATTACTAATCATTGATCGTAATTCAGTTTAAATGGCACTGACTCAAGCAAGGCTTCCTTAACTGCTCCCCCTCTCCTACTAAATTAGGAACCACTGTGTGACCATTTGGTACTTCATCACGTTTATAATTTTAAAATAATTGGGAGATTTCATTGTTCAACATCTGTTTCTGTCAAGAGACTCTAATTCCATGAAGGCAGGGACCATGCTTGTTTTTTCACACCTACATACAATTAAAATAGTGCCAGTAATATGAAGTAAATGTGAACTAATACTAAAAGAATGAGTAAGTAAATGAGTGGGTGTCTTATTTCTAGAACAGAATACTAAAGGGATCATAAAAGCTATACTCAAACAGATCATTTTTGAGAAATATAAGTCTGGTCTGGTCTATTTTTCCTTGGATACATGGCCTTGTTAAGTTCCTTAATTTAACTTCATATTCCATGATAGAATATTATTCAGCCTTAAAAAAGAAGAAAATCCCACATTATGTGACACCATAGATAAAACTTGAGGATATTATGAGAAGTGAAATAAGCCAATTACCAAAGGCCAAATACTGCATGACTCCATGAGGCATCTAAAATTGTCAAACTCACAGAAACAGAGAGTGGGATGGCAGTTCCAGGGGCTAGAGAAAGAAGGAAAGGGGAAATTACTAATCAATATGTATGAAATTCCAGTTAAGCAATGTGAATAAGCCCAGATATCTAGCGATCATGCCTATATACAACATCATGGCTATATACAGCAATGCTGTATTGTATACTTAAAAATCTGTTAAAAGTAGAATCTCATATTAAGTGTTCTTACCATAATAAAACTAAAAACAAAGACAAGAAAACATGAATAATAGCATTTACTATCTTGCCCATCTCAAAATATTACTAAGGATCAAGTGATTTATCACATACAAATGGGATGGCATTAGAAAGCCATAAAACACCACTAAAATAATACTAGCAGAAATGGTTATTAATATTATCATTAGAAACCAATTATATTTCCAAATTACAAATATTAATAGTTATTATAGCCTTAAATGCACTCATTATTTTGGTTCATTCTCAAAACAAATAAATGTCTACATATTGCCTCTGAGATTCTAATCCACAGAATTCTTGGAACAACACATTTATCAGCACTGTGCTTTCATGGTACCAGTGGGTCTCATAACCCACCTAACCCTTTGACTTTTAAGTTTATTTCTCTAAATTTGAAAATTAAATATTTATTTTTATAGTTCAAAAAAGAAAACAACATTGATGAATTCCCTCCAGTGGTTGCCTATTTCAAGAGGAACAATGTATATAAAAACAGGAGTTAGATAAACAAACTCAGGGCTATCATACAAACAAAATTTTGAGAATTTATTTTAGTCTTAAACATTTGCATTTTAGTCTAACAAAATAAAATGGACAAAAGCAACTTTTAATAGAACCAGTCACTAAAAGAACATGCTAAATTCTTCTTCCAGTTAGGTGAAAAACAACAGAGGTAAGTTAATAATTGAATTCAGCAATTTAAGAAATATTCATTAACAACCAAGTATGTAGTCAATATTGAATAAGTTGCTAAGGCTTGGTGGGATAAAATGATGTGCCTATCACAGTCCAATATTCATGGAATTTAGATGCCTATGAAAAATCAAGATAGACACAAACATCCAAAATAGAGATCTATATGTCTTAAGAGAGTCAAAGAAAATTTGAGAGATGGAAGTATATAGAAGGAAGGTCATTTCTATTAGAGTGACCAGAGAAGAGATCATATTTTGAAGCTCTGAATATGGTATATTCTGGATAAGATATTGTGGCTATTTCTAAAATGGCTTCCAGTGATCTCTGCCTCCTAGCAATCAGGCTCTTTCTGTAATCCTTTCCCCTTGAGTGTGGGCTAGACCTAGTAACTAACTTTCACTGAAGAGAATATAACAAAAGTAGTCAGATGTCACTTCTGAAATTGGGTCACAAAATATTCCCTCCCTTCCTCCTTTCCCCTTCTTTTTATCTTTCTTGGTACTCACTTGGATAAAGCCAGCTGCCATGTTGTGAGCTGCCCAATGGAGAGGTCCACATAGCAAGTAACTGAGTACTAGCTCTGGCCAACATCCAGCAAGAAACTGAGATCCTCAGTCCAACAACCTAAGAGGAACTGAATCGAGCCAAGGACCATGTGAGGGAACTTGGAAGAAGATCCATCCCCAGTCAACCTTGAGATGACTGCAGCAACAGCGGACACCTTGAGTCACACTGGAGTAAGGGGGGAGGGCTGGAGACAAAGCCAGGGTTCGTACAAAGTACAAAATTGGTTTTGAGATCCTCATTAAGTGCTATACACTTACACTTTCTAGTGTGAACTAGAAATAAAAAAATAAACTCTGCAAGACAGCCAGTTAAGTTTTCCTATGGTCTTAGCCGTGAGTGCAGGGAGAAAATGTTTCTGTGGAGTCTGTAACCAGAATTCAGTTCTCAAACAGGTTTCAGCCTGAATTCACACCACCTGTTTGTTTCCTCAACCTGCAAGCTGAGAATTTAATTCAAAATGGTGTCAAGTTGGTAACAGTCCGAAGTGCCTGATAGAAATAAAATAAATCCTCTCTGGAAGAATACCCCCCATCAAACCAGGCCTCCAGAAATCCCATATATCACATTTCAAAGACCACGAGCCTCGAAGACAAAATCACAAAACATACGATAAAGCAAGGCAATGGAGAGTGAGCAGAAACATGGGCAGCAGACTCAAACCTGAAAAAGACTACAAAGGTTTGTATTATTACATATAGATTATAAAATAATATGCTAATGTGGTTAAAAATTTAAAAAGGAATCAAAATTATGAGTAAAGAAAAAAAAAAACTGTGCCAGATGGTCAATCTGCCATGATTACTCCCATTTAAGTCTGGGAATGGTGTTGACCAAAGTCTCCCTCCAGGTACATTGTTGCAGGTTGGAGATTGCTAATGAAAGAAACTGATGAAAGATGAAAGGGGAAGTGAAGAGGACTCTTTTTTTTTTTTTTAAAGATTTTATTTATTTATTTGACAGAGAGAATGAGAGAGAGAGCACATGAGAGGGGGGAGGGTCAGAGGGAGAAGCAGACTCCCTGCTGAGCAGGGAGCCCGATGCGGGACTTGATCCCGGAACTCCAGGATCATGACCTGAGCCGAAGGCAGTTGCTTAACCAACTGAGCCACCCAGGCGCCCCGAGAGGACTCTTTATATTCAGGAGGTTTGGGGATTAGACATGGCAGGTCTAGCAGACGGGGCCGCTTGCAGACCACTTCATGAGCTCCCCACTGTCAATCCTGGTGGGATTTACAGACTCTTCAGAAATCCCCATAAGCTCAGGGGTTTGTACCCACTCAGTCTTTCAGGCTGAGAACTCTGATATAAAGCAGCGCTACTCTAATCTTCTCTAGCTGCTTTCCTGATGTCTGTCTCCCTAGCTTTCCTAATGGTAGTATAAGCCCCCAATTAATAATAAACCATTATTACTGGACTATGTAGTGTGGCTTCTCCTCTGAGGGATATTAGAATATAAAAAATCATCCAGAAAGTTAGGAGAAAGAACCACACGTTCAACTTCTTGAAATGAGAATATAATAACTGTATTATATATATATATATATAATAACTGTTCGGACTAAAATGATTATAGTGGAGGTTCAATTCTTAACAGATGATAAGAAACCTCAGCAACCTGATTAGGTAAGTGTTGCCATTTACTAGAAGAAAAGATTGGTGATAGTGTAGCAAAGGTCAGAACTTCTGTTAAATTTTAGATGTCTATTGTAATGTACAATTTTTTCATTCATGACCATTTTCTAATGGTTCGGGGGTTTATATTCTTAAAGGGACATACCTTTAATTTTCTTTTCTTATACCACTTATATCTCACTTCAACGGGCAGATTACACTCCTACCATAAAATTAGTTGGGGAGTGTGCCCCATTTTCCTGTACTGAAAGAGTTTCTGTAAAATTAATTGCTCTTTACATGTTTGCTAGATCTCCCCTGTAAAACTGTCAGAGCTGGGTTTTGTTTTTAGTTTTCTTTTTTTGGTTGGAAAGGGGGTTTAACCTACTGATTCAAGATGAGAAGATAAGACTTAGATTTTCTATTTATCCTTCAATCAGTTTGGGCTTGCTACTTTTTTTTTTGCTGATTTGTTCTTTTCATGAAACTTCTTGCAGTAGCTTCCTAAACGGCCCCTCTGCTTCTCCTCTGGACCCCTACAATCCATTCTCAATACAGAGCTAGGGTGTTCATTTAAAACATATAAAAATTTATGCTACTACTCTTGTTCCAGAGCCTCTCATGCTTTCTCATAGTATTTACAGTAAAAGTAAAATCCTTGCAATGGCCTGAGAAATGTCCCCCATCTGGCATCCATATATGGTCTGGCCTAAATTTCTAATCTCTCCTGTGGCTGATTCTGCTGCAGTCATACTGGCCTCCTTCCTGTTCCATAAAATTCCAGTGTATTCCTACTTGAGGGTGTTTGCCCTTATGGTTGCTTCTGCCTGGGAGATTTTTCTTCCAGATAAACAGGAATTACCCTCTCATGTCCTTCCAGTCTATTCTTAAATGTCCCATTCTCTGGGAAGCCTTCCTGACCATCCTATTTAAAATTACAGTCTTACACTCCCAATCTACTTCAATATTCTCCATTTTACTTACCATCCTTGACAAGTTTTGAAACTCATTTTAAAGCTGTAGTAATAAATCCATGTACCATGATGTATGAATAGAAAGAGAGACCAATGGAATAAAACAGAGAAAGAGCAATGCTTATATGAATTTTGATAATTCAGAGAGATGCCACTGCAAATCACTAAGTAAATGATGGACAATTTAATCAATGATGTTTGGGCAAGTAAAGTAGCAGGCAGAGTAATGGCCTTCAAAAATGTCCATACGCTAACCTCAGAACCTGTGACTACGTGTTACCTTAGATAGCAAAAAGGACTTTCCTGATACAACTAAGGATACACACTGTGAGGTGGAGACATTTTCCTACATTATCCAGATGGGTTTAATCTAATCACTGGGTTCTTAAAAATGACAGAGATCAGAAGGAGAGAGTTATGTCAAGGGAACAGAAGTCAGAGAAATGTCCTGCCTGCTCTTAAAGACAGAGGAAGGAGACCATGAGGCAAGGAATGCTGGCAGTCTCTGAAAACTGGAAATGGCAAGGAAATGACTTCTACCAGAACAAACAAAATACATGAACAAAAAAGGAAAAAAGAATGGCTAATAAACCTGAAAAAAAGCTCACTCTCATAAATGAACAGGAAATGCAAATAAAACCTCCCTGAGATTATTTTTTTTTTACATCTACCAGCCTGGTAAAAGTTAAGTAGTCTAAAATTAATTATTATTGGGGCACCTCGGTGGCTCCTTCAGCTCAGGTCATGATCCTGGAGTCCCAGGATGGAGTCCCACATTGGGCTCCCTGCTCAGCAGGGAGTCTGCTTCTCCCTCTGACCCTCCCCCCATCTCATGCGCTCTCTCTCTCTCTCTCTCATTCTCTCTCTCAAATAAATAAATAAAATCTTTAAAAGAAATAAAATAAAATAAAATTATTATTATTATATGTGATGTGAAGATATAAAGATGTTTTTAAAAATGTGAAGTAACAGGAACTCTTATCCATTGTTGATAAAATTTAAATTAATACAGCCACTTTATGAAATACTGTATTATAAAATAAAGTTGTAAATTTGTATAGGTGATGACCCAGCAGTTTTGCTGCTAGTATTTATCCAAGAGAACCTTGCACATATGCACCAGGAGACATTTACAAAATGCTTACAACATTGTTTGTGACAGCAAAAAAATGAAAATCACCCAAATTTCCAGAAATACAAGTAAAACCTCCAATCTATTCAAACAAAGAAATAATATGAAGCAATTAAAATAAATCAGCTATAACTACACACATAACTATGGTGTATCTCCCAAACATGTTGTTTAGTGAGAAAAAAGCAGAAGAATATATACAATATTATTAACTACATTCATATAAAGTTTAAAGACATGAAATATAAATGTACTTTTTAGCAGATTCAGGTGTGATAAAACTATAAGAAAATCAAAGATAGGACAAAGGGAAGCAATGATTTTGCACAGTTGAATAGATTTCAGTCAGAAAGAGATTAGCATAGGTCTATTTTTGTAAGTCAGGTGGGGGGTATACAAGTATTTGTTTTAGCATCATTCTTTACACTTACACTTTACACTTAACATCTATACTATATATTTTGTAGTATTAAATGTCACATAATAAAACTAAGAAATTACAGTGGTGGAAAATCCCAAATAGACAACCATAAAGAAATGGAGAATTAAGTTATACTCCAGTTGAGTAATAGTATATTACATAGCTATGTTCTTAAGTGTAGATTTATAATGCACAGTTGTATATACATGTCCATAATTATATATAAATGTAATGTACAAATATTTTATTTTTTTTTAAAGATTTTATTTATTTATTCATGAGAGACAGAGAGAGAGAGAGAGAGGCAGAGGGAGAAGCAGGCTCCCAAGGAGCAGGGAGCCCGATGCGAGACTCGATCCCAGGACCCTGGGATCATGACCCGAGCCGAAGGCAGACGCTTAACCATCTGAGCCACCCAGGCGCCCCAAATATTTTTACGATAAAATATTAAACAAAATACACTAAAATATTAGCTCCTACTTTAGTGGGATAATATGTTTTAATTATTTGTAATTCGAGTTTTATATATTAGGCATGTGCTGAATTTTAAACACTAAGAAAAATACAAGTTCATGTTTTTATAGGATTCTTACTGAAGAACAACTGGACAGTGATAAACCATCTATGCTAAGACATGAAACTCATTTGTTTAGCTTACAAGAATGAATGAATATTTCTTTCTCCTAAGAAAGAAAATTAACTTTCAACATGCACAAAGCCTTAGAAAAGATTCAAGTGATTGATCTTAAATAGAGGCTATTATTATAACTCTTAACTATAGTAGAATATCCTCAGTAAAACAGATGTATATGTTTCACTAGTCATAGTAATTAAAACTTAATAAAACTCCATCACTGGTGTTTTTAATCAGACAATTTCTGAAAATGTGTCAGCGTATTCATAGAAGCAAGTCAAATTCCTAAAACTATGATAAGAAGAAAGCAAGCAAGCGAGAGCTATTCCAAAGTTTTTTTTTTTTTGAAAAAGGAATAAACAAATATAAATGTTCTTCTTAAAAGAGGAATAGAGAAATCAATATTCAGCTCAAACTGCTAGAACAGCAGGTAATTTATCAAAGGTCCCCAACCCTCCAAAATCACTTCTTTTGACAATAAAGAAGAAAATGTCTTAGGCAATAAATCACAAATCTAAATTTACCTGGTCTAAAACTAACTAGACGGTGATGGTAAATTATTTTCTACTGAAAGAAACAGTATCTTGTTTATTCGGGTTTTACTCTATCTGGAGCTTTTCCTTACTGGTGAGCAAGCGGGTGGCAAATCATAATTCTTGGACACATGCAACATAACCATCCCTTCACCTCATAAAGATGACTTATAGGGCCTTATCTGTATTTTAGAGTTTGCTTACAGCTAGTAGTAGGCTCAATATCTACATCTTCAATTGCTCAAGCCTGCAACATTTCCCTGAATGATTAGCAAGGAGTTATTTGGTTCTTCAGTGAATCCTGGATAGTTTTTCTTAATAAGAGGGATTCATATGGATCAGCCAGGAAACAAATTATTAAAAGAAAAATCAATTTGAAAGTTATATTAGATGTGAGAAAACTATTCCCAAATCTCCTGTGATTCACTGTTGTTTGTGCAAGCAAAGAACGCTAGTGTTGATTAGGTTTGAAATATCCCCATTTGGCCAGGATTAACTAACTCTCTACATGACACACAGCATGTGCTTTGGAGTCCACTTTTAAGAGTAAATAGTATTCTGAAAATTGTAAAAATATAAGAGATAAGGCTATTTTGCCCTTAATCCAAATATAGTAACTGCATATCAACAAGGAGTTCCATGAAAAGAAATGGAGAATAAATGGGTCATTCATCATGTCAAAAATTTAAAACTATTAAAGAGAAATTGGGAAGGATTTTCCTAGAAGCTGTTTTCCTCTTCTGTTGTTATTCTGCTGCTCCTATGCAGACTCCCACACCAGCCCTTCATCCCCTTGCTTCTAGTAGAGAGCTAATTGACTTATAATAAATGTTAAGCCTGGAAGAGTTAAGGGGTTGCTATAGATATTTTTTATTCTAGTCTGACATTAGAAAAATCCTTGGGGGAGAAAAAGGTTAAAAGCCTCTCTCAGTAAGTGTTAACTAATTAATGATGATTGTACTAAACAATGTTTGGATAATTTTTCCTTGTCCCTTGACATAAAGTTGATAAATAACCCAGAATTGAGAAAGATTAATGACTGGTTAAATTCCACCCAGGTACTTAATATTAGCTCCTAAAATTGGGCTATTTATAAACCATCATGCCTTGCAAAGGTATGTAATATGTAGATTTCATTTATCTTTGGTGAAGCAAGATCGAGGCAGTGAATGACTTAAGTCAAATAACTAAGAAAAGATTTTATAAGCTGTAAGAGGGCAGTTTGTTGCCTATTTTAACCCCTGCTGTATCTCCACGGCCTAGAGCAATGTCTGACAGTAGGCACTTGATGAATATTTGTTAAATGAAATAATAAATTTAAATCAGATCACATTCACAGATGAATGGATAAAGAAGATGTGGTCCATATATACAATGGAATATTACTCAGCTATCAGAAAAGATGAATACCCAACTTTTACATCAACA
>NC_138370.1:53876757-53915683 GCF_054177405.1 Leptonychotes weddellii | reverse complement strand
TTTTATAATAAAAAATGACCTGACACACTACACAATAACATGATTATAGATATTAAACATTGTAAGAGCTTCACAACAAAGACAATTATAAGATATGTCACTAGAAACTAATATTTCATTATAACAAAAAGGGCCTAAAAGTTGAACTGATATTTACTAATAAGAACTTTTTATTTTATTATTTAAATATTGCATATCCTAGTAATTTTTCTGTCTTCAATGTACTTCTTTTTTAAAGAAGCTAAACTGAAGCCACAAATTATATAAAATAAAAATTAATGCAATGTCAGGTCATACTCTTTCACAGCAGAACTCCTGAAAAAAGTAGCAACCTAAACTACTTTGGTCTCATCTTACCTCACCAGCACTCTGGGTGAGGAGTAAACATGCAAATAAAATCATAAAGCACCAATATAAAAATCTAAATGTAGGTAATAGGAAGGACAAGGAAAATGCTCCATAAATCAAAATGACTACAAAAAAAATGGCTATAGAAGTTGTTTTTCCCCCCAGTATTTAGAGAGATAGACTACTTGTGTTCAACTCCCCAAAAATTAAAGTGAAATCTCAGTCATAAGCTCTGGCTGTGTGATTTTTATGAAACTTGTGTCAGAAAGTTTGTCATGTGAATAATAAAAGACAACCAACAGGATACCTAAGCTCATAATATATGTCAGTCATTTACCCTGAGTATTTTATACATATTATATCACTTGTTAGATTTCAGTTAAGATGTTCTCATGGAAACAAAGTAAGATACTGTTGTTTGTTTGAATTTAGTAAAAATAAAACACTATTTTTCACATGGCTTGTTATTCATAAGGGCTTCCTTATTGCAAGTTAACATGATTAACAAATTCCATCAGGATTATTTTTTAAATGCCAGCACAAAACATTTTATATAAATTAATTTAACAAACTAATAAACACACTAATAACCCAACAGGACTTACTATTTAGCCATTATTGTCTTCTGTTTTTCCCCTGGAGAATCACAGTGTTAAAAGGAAAAGTTGGCACAGATGGAGACATGGACTCTCAATATGTGTCATGAAGTCTCTTGGATGACAGCTCATTTTTATTTCAAAAACAGCTGACCTTTGATTTTATCTTTCTTTCTGTAACCGACATAATCTTACATTTTTCCCTCTTCTCTTTGGAAAAGCACTTCAACTTTTTTTCTTGATTCTCCTAAAGAAATAATTTATCACCCAAACCACGTTCATTTCTAAAGAAAGCTAATTTTGAGTAGAGCTCTCAATATATCCTGACACCACTGAGATTAAAAATAAATATTCTAGGTGCTGGATTCAAGATGGCAACATGGCAAGATCCTGAACTCATACCCCCTCCATGGACACAACAAATCTACAACTACATATGGAATAATTCCCTCTGAAAATGACCTGAAAATTTAAAGAACAGAACCTCCACAACAAAGGATAAAAGGACAGCATCAAAAGGGAAAAGAAAGATAGACACCAGAAAATAAAACCATACCCCAGTGGGGCAAGTCACAACTGTGAGGGATAGCAAAGGTATGAAACTCTTCCCTGAGGAGCAAGACATTGAGCTCCACACTAAGCACCCCAAACTTTAGATTCTACACAGGAGAGACGAATCCCCAATACACTGGGCTTTGAAAATAAAGGAAAACTATAAAACTACAGAGAACCCAAAACCTGCTCTTACAGAGCTAATGCACAGACTCACTCAATTCAGAAAACAGCACAAAAATACCAATTTGTGAAGCACATAGACCATAGGTATAGGAGACATCTACTAAACTTAAAACCTCTGCTGGAGAGGCAGAAAACAGCAGGGACTCTCTCTGGGGACTGAGATGCTACAGAGGCCATTTTTGTGATCTATTTTATTAATACTGGTGCTAGCAGAAGCCATTTTGGATTTCCCCCTCTAACCTACTAATGCCAGTGGGCATGCTCTACTGAGAACCCCACTCCAACTGAAGCAGTCCCAGATGCCCACCACAGCAGGGCCAGGGACTATCCCCACCTGCAAAGGCACTGCAGCAGTCACAGGTGCATCCCATAGCCAAACCAACTGCCAGAGCCACGCATCTAAGCACCAAAGCTATGACCACACCACTACAGGAAGGTACACAGAGATGACCCCTCGAGCACCCGGCTATGGTGACCAGGGGATATTGTGCTTCTGAGCTGCACAAAACATCTCCTACACAAGATTACATCTTCAAGACTAAGAGAAGTAAATGACTTACCTAATACGTAGAAACAAACAGAGAGGCAAAATAAGTAAACAGGAGTATGTCCCAAACAAAAGAACAAGGCAACACCTCAGAATAAGAACTAATCAAAGCTGAGATAAGCAGCCTACCTGATAAAAATATCAAAGTAATGGTCATAAAGGTGTTCACTGAAATCAGAAGAGTGGATGAACACAGTACGAACTTCAATAAAGAAATAAAAAATATAAGAAAGTACGAATAGAAATTATTACTGCACTGAAAAATACACTAGAGGGGGTTCAATTGCAGACTGGATAAAGTAGAAGAATGAATCGGTGAGTGGGAAGACAAAGCAATGGGACTTACTCAGACAGAACAGCAAAATGAAAAAAGAATTAAGAAAAATGAAGTTGCCTTAAGGGACCTTTGAAACAACATTAAACAGAATAAAATTTGCATTTTAGGAATCCCATAAGAAGAAAAGGGAGAAAGGGCTCCAGAAAGATTATTTGAAGAAATAATGGCTGAAAATTCCCTTATCTGGAGAAGAAATCAGACACCCAGATCCAGGAAGCCCAAAGAGTTCCAAATAAGATGAACTGAAAGAAATCTACACCAAGACAGACTACAATTAAAATGGTAAAAGTAAAGGAGAAAGAGAGAATCCTAAAAGCAGCAAGAGAAAAACAACTTGTTACATAGGGGAAACCCTATAAGACTATTAGCAGATTGTTCAGCAGAAACTTTATAGACCAGAAGGAGTGCCATGAAATATTGAAAGAAAAAAACTACCAGCCATTCTCTACTCTATAACAATATCATCCAGAATTTAAGGAGAAATTAAGAGTGTTTTTGATAAGCAAAAGCTAAAGGAGTTTATCACCACTAAATCAGCCCTACAAGAAATGTTAAAGGGACTTCTTTAAGTCAAAAAGAAATAACATTAACAAATATAAGAAAACATATGAAAGTAAAAATATCACTGAAAAAAGTAAATATGTAACAAAGGTAGTGGATCAATCATTTATAAAGCAAGCATGAAGGTAAAAAGATAACAGTAGTAAAATTCACTAAAATTACAATAATTAGTTAAGGGAAGCATAAAATAAAAAGATGTAAAATGTGTAATAAAAATGTAAAATGTGGGGAAAAGCAAAAAGGTAAAGCTTTTAAATGTTTCAAATTAAGTTTCCTTCAACCTAAAACAGACTGCTATTTACATAAGATATTTTATGTGAACCTTATGGTAACTACAGGGAAAAACTTATAGTAAATACACAAAAGTAAATGAGAAAGGAATCTAAACATAACACTAAAGAAAGCCATCAAGCCACAAAGGAAGACAGAAAGAAAAAAAAGAAAGAACAGAGACTACAAAAACAGCCAGAAAAAAATTAACAAAAAGGCAATATGTACATGCTTATCAAATTACTTTAAATTCAAAGGGACTAATTTTGTCAATCAAAGACATAAAGTGGCCGAAAACATTAAAAAACAAGTCCGATCTATATGCTGTGTACAATAGATTCACTTCAAAACTAAGGAAACAGACTGAAAGTGAAGGGTTGGAAAAAGATATACATTGCAAATGGAAATTAAAAGAAAGTTTGGATAGCTACACTCAAATCAGAAAAAATAGACTTTATTGGGGAGGGTATGTGCTATGGTGAGCACAGTGAATTGTGTAAGACTGTTGAATCACAGACCTGTACCTCTGAAACAAATAATACATTATATGTTAAAAAATAAAAAAGAAGAAGAAGATAGCAGGAAGGGAAAAATGAAGGGGGGGATATCGGAGGGGGAGATGAACCATGAGAGACTATGGACTCTGAGAAACAAACTGAGGGTTCTAGAGGGGAGGGGGGTGGGGGGATGGGTTAGCCTGGTGATGGGTATTAAAGAGGGCACGTACTGCATGGAGCACTGGGTGTTATACGTAAACAGTGAATCATGGAACACTACATCAAAAACTAATGATGTAATGTATGGTGATTAACATAACATAATAAAAAAAATAGACTTTAAAACAAAGACTCTAGGGGCGCCTGGATGGCTCAGCTGATTAAGCGTCTGCCTTTGGCTCAGGTCTGATCCCAAGGGTCCTGGGATTGAGCCCCAAGTCGGACTCCCTGCTCAGTGGGGAGCCTGCTTCTCCCTCTCCCCCACACTTGTGCTCTCTCTCACTATCTTTCTCTCTCAAATAAATAAAATCTTTAAGAAAAAACAAAACAAAGACTGTAATAATAGACAAAATAGGATTACCAAAATATACAAAGCAGACTTAAATTAACAGACTTAAAGAAATTGAAAGAAATATAATAACGGAAGATTTTAACACCCCCATTCTCACCAGTGGTTAGATCATCAGGACAAAAAACCAATAAGGAAACATCAGACTTAAACAATACATTAGACCAGATACACTTAATAGATATATACAGAACATTCCATCCAAAAACAACAGAACCCACATTCTGTATACAAGTTCAAGTGTACATGGAACATTCTCTAGGACAGATCACATGCTGGGCCACAAAACAAGTCTCAATAAATTTAAGAATACTGAAATCATATCAAGCATCTTCCAACCACAATGGTATGAAACTAGAAATTAATTACAAGGAGAAAAAAAGGTATGAACCACAAAAATGTAGAGATTAAACAACATGTTACTGAACAAGCAATGGATCACTGAAGAAATCAAAGGAGAAATAAAAAAAAATACCTAGAAAGAAATGAAAACAGAAATATAACACACCAAAATCTACACAATGCATCAAACATAGTTCTAAGAGGGAAGTTAATAGCAATACAGGCTTATCCCAAGAAACAAGATCTGAAATAAAAAATCTAACTTTACACCTAGATAAGCTAGAAAAGAAAAATAAACAAAACCCAAAATTAGTAAAAGGAAGAAAATAAAAGATCAGAGCAGAAATAAATGAAAAAGATACTACAAAGACAGTAGAAAAGATCAACGGATACAAGAGCTAGCCATTTGAGAAGATAAACAAAATCAACAAACTCTTAGCTAGACTAACCAAGAAAAAGAGAGAATACTCAAAGTCAGAAATGAAAGAAAAGTTACAGTCGTTACCACAGAAATACAAAGGATCACAAGAGATACTACAATTATATGCCAACAAGCCAGGAAACCTAAAATAAATGGATAAATTCTTGGAAACATGCGATCTTCCAAGACTGAATCAACTGGAAAATCTGAATAGATTAATTACTAGTAAGGAGATTGAAACAATAATCAAAAACCTCCCAACAAACAAAAGTCTAGGGCCAGACAGCTTCACTGGCAAATTCTACCAAACATTCAAAAAAAATTTAATACCTAACCTTCTCAAATTCTTCCCAAAATTGAAAAGAAGGGAAAGCTTCTAAACATATTTTGCAAGGCTAACATTACCCTAATACCAAAACCAGACAAGGACACCATTAAAAAGCAAAATCAATCAAGTGGCATTTATTCCAAGGATGCAAGGATGATGGTCCAACAATAACACAATCAATGATACATATCATTAAAAAAATGAAAGATAGTGGCACCTGGCTGGCTCAGTCGGTAGAGCATGTGACTCTTGATCTTGGAGTTATAAGTTCGAGCCCCATGTTGGGTACAGAGTTTACTTAAAAAACTTTTTAAAATCATTTAAGAAAAAGAAAGATAAAAATCATACGATCATTTTGGGGCACCTGGGTGGTGCAGTTGGTTAAGTATCTGACTCTTGGTTTTGGCTCAGATCATGATCTCAGGGTTGTGAGATCAAACCCCACATTTGACTCCATGTTCAGCTCAGAGTCTGCTAAAGTTTCTCTCACCCTCTCCCCTCTGTCCCCCCCCACACACCCCACTGGCTGTTTCGTACTCTCTCTCTCTCTAAAATAAATAAATAAATCTTTTTAAAAATCATATGATGACTTCATGGGTGCAAAAAAGCATTTGACAAAATTCAATATCCATTTACTATACAAACTCTCAACAAGGTTGCCATAAAAGGAATATACCTCAACATAATAAAGGCCGTATATGACAATTCTACATCTAACATCATATTCAAAGTGAAAAGCTAAAAGTTTCTCCTCTAAGAATAGGAACAAGACAAGAATGCCCACTGTCCCCACTTTTATTCTAGTATTGGAAGTCCCATCCACACTAATTAGACAAGGAAAAGAAATGGCAGGCACCCATCCACGTCAGCAAGGCAGAAGTGAAACTGTCACTATTTGCACATGACATGATACTATATACAAAAACCTTAATGAATCCACCAAAAAGCTGTTAGAACTAATAAATGAATAAAAGTTGCAGGATACAAAATCAATTATATAGAAATCTGTGGTATTTCTATACACTAATAAAATGAGAGAAAGAGAAATTAAAGGAAACAATTCCATTTACAGGTACAACAAAAAGAATAAAATACCTAAGAGTAAATTTAACCAAGGTGAAAGACCTATGCAATGAAAAATAATGACATCAATGAAACAAACTGAGAAGGACAAAAATAAATGGAAAGATATCCCATGCTTATGGATTGGAATAATTAATATTGTTAAAATAGCCATACTACCCAAAGCAATCTACAGATTCAATGCAATCCCTATGAAAATTCCAATGGCACACCTCATAGAACTAGAACAAATAGTTCTAAATTTTGTATGGAACCACAAAACAATCCCAAATAGCCAAAACAATCTTGAAAAAGAACAAAGCTGAAGACATCATATTTCCTGAATTCAAACTATGCAACAGAGCTATAGTAATCAAAACAGTATGGTATTGGTACAAGAACAGACACACAAATCAATGAAACAGAGGTGAGAGCCCAGAAATAAACCCACACATATATGAGCAACTAACCTATGACAAAAGAGCCAAGAAGGAGCCAAGCACACACAATGGAGAAAGATAATCTCTTCAATAAATGGTATTGGGAAAACTGGACAGCCACAGGCAAAAGAATAAATAGAGACCACTATCTCATACCATACACAAAAATTAACTCAAAGTGGATTACAGACTTGAATGTAAGACCTGAATCCATAAAATTCCCAGAAGAAAACACAGGCAATAAAAAAGACATATAAATGGCCAACAGACACATGGAAAGATGTTCAACATCACTAATTATTAAGGAAATGCAAATCAAAACCACAATGAGATATCACCCAACACCTGTTAGAATAGCTAGAATCAGAAAGAAATAACAAGTGTTAGAGAGGATCTGGAGAAAAAAGAAACCCTCATACACTGTTGGTTGGACTGTAAATTGGTGTACCCACTATGGAAAACAGTATGGAGCTTCCTCAGAAAATTAAGGTTAAAACTACCATATAACCCAGCTATTCCACTTCTGGGTATTTATCTGAAGACTATAAAAACACTAATTCAAAAAGATATATGCACCCCCATGTTCATTGCAGCATTATTTATAGTAGCCAAGATACGGAAACAACCTAAATGTCTATCAATAAATGAATGGATAAAAAAGACATGCTCTACTTATACAATGGAATATTATTCAACCACAGAGATGAATGAAATCTTGCCATTTGTGACAACATGCAAAGGTCTTAAGAGTATTGTGCTAAGCAAAATGAGTCAGAGAAGACACATACTGTATCATTTCACTCACATGTGAGGTCTAAAGGAACAAAACAAATGAACAAAATAAAACAAACCCAGACTTAGTGGTTGCCAGAGGGAAAGGAGGTTGTGGGTGAGCAAAATGTGTGAAAAAGGTCAACTCTATAGTGATGGATGACAAGAGTTGTGGTGGTGATCAGTTTGTATGTATACAGACATCAAATTATAAAGCTATATACCTGAAACTTATATAAACAAACAAATAAATAAAATTCATCCCATAAGATGAACATATAAGCTTTATGAGTTCACATGTGGATTTGGTCACTCTGCTAATTTAATTCATATGATAGGAAAGAGCTATCATAATAAAATTAAAGCACTGAATACCTGGAAAATATAGTATCCAAGCTTTTTACAATGTATGTGAACTGGTATAAAATGATAATTTTTACTCTCCCTTCCCCTTCCAAACGTGGAATTTCATCATAATCTTTGTAAAATTATTCTCATAAGTAGCAATAGACAACATGGTCATCAGATAGAGTTAAGTGGGTTGTGGTTCAACTCTGGATTCAGACACCCAGTTACATTTGAATTTCAGATTAATAGGAAATAGTTACTTTTATTTAAATATGTCTCAAATACTGCATACTTAAACTAAAAATTTATTCCTTGTTTATCTGCAATTTGAATTTAATTGGATATCATGTATTTTATCTTGCAATCCCACCCAAGAAATCAATATGACATCACATTTAAAGACAAAGTAAAATGTTTCCCTTCTGTATGACCATTATTTTATTAAAAAATTGAATCCACAATCAGTGAATTGTACTATATTTTCCTATTATCAATCACTCAACATCTTTGAAACAAGCTGCCACCTATAAATCTATTCACAATTTTGGCAATGCTACTGCTAATTAATTTACAAGTGCTGCTTGGGGCACCTAGGTGGCTCAGTCAGTTAAGTGCCCAACTCTTGATTTCAGCTCAGGTCATGATCTCAGGGTCATGAGATTGAGCCCCATATTAGGCTCCATGCTCAGCCCACAGTCTGCTTGTCTCTCTCTCTGCTCATCCCCCTGCTCACTCACTCATGCTCTCTATCTCTCCTTCTCTCTCTCAAGTAAATAAATAAAATCCTCATTCCAACTATTTTCCCAAAATAATAATAATAATAGTAATAATAATATAATATAATATATATATTTCTTTAGAAAATATAAAGTCCTAGGGGCACACAGAAAATTGATGCAGTTCATTGATACCACCAATGATAATCCTTCCTTAAAGAGCATAGAAATATACGGAGACAATTTCATGTACTGCCATTTATGTGTGCTTATATTATACGTGTGTATGCATGTGCACATGATGTGTGTGTATACATAATGTAAAGTGAATGAATTTACATTAAAGGTCATTTTTCCCTCAGTTCAAGGGCTCTTCAAAACCCACTGTCAAGAATCAAGTATACAGCAGGGATTTCATGGGAGTGGAAACAAGAGAAAACCACCCATCCTCATAAAAAATGAACTCATTTTAAGGGCAAATAGTCAAGGACTACTTGTCATCATTTTTACTGTGAGGTTTCTTGCCTGTCACACCAAAGGACAGCATCCAGGATAAGCTAAATGACAATACAGTTTAAGACCAAGTTATCATATTGTAACAGAGCTCTCAACATCAAAGCAGCAAAGATGTCGCTGGATATCTTAAGAGAATATACTCCAAGGCATTCCTTGAGTCAGTCAGTCAAATTTTTAAAAATCAGTGAAACTACATCACTCTTCCTGATTATCTTGTATGCAACTTTACTAGGATTTAAATAAGAAGTAAACCTTTAGTCAAACTTTGAGATCTTCACAGTATCTCTTCAGAATGTGCAAAAGAAAAATATCTTTTTCATCATTTTGTTGGAAGCAGTGACTGGCATGACATGAAAACTAAACTAGTATCTTTGTCTTCATAAAAGATTCTAGAAGTTCACTTGACAATAGTTCATTGTTGACTGTACTACATAAGGTTTTGCATGTGGAAATAAAATTTCTTAGAAATCTGTTTACTAAACCATTAGATTACAGTGATGTATTTCTCAGAGAAGTGAAAAATCAGAGCACACTGAAAAGAATTCTACAACTATTAATATAAACTGGCCTAGAAACACACAGATACAATTTTAACTAAGGCTGCTATGGGAAGCTTATGAGTATCTAAAAAAGAAATGTTATGTGGGTGTAGGAAGGAAACAGAAATGTCACAGGCAAAGATTAAATCCATGATCCTTATGGTTGAAAATCCTAGGTTGCAAATTCTCAAGGTAAGAGACTCAATGGTGAGGTCTGAGTTTTCAAGGACTTTAGAAGCAGCCAGCGTTATTGTGCAAAGGACAAAGAAAGACAGATACAAAAAATCTTACCACAAGAGCCAGAACTACATAGGGCACTTTAAAATAAATTAAAATTTAGGTTTGTGATTTTTTAAAGTGAGGATTTTTAGTTGGGGTTAAAAAAAAAGAATCCATTGGAATTAATTCCAAGAAATGAAGTGAAAAAAGCAAATGGGGCCTAGGGCTTTTAGTGATAGCCATGTGGATCACAAAGGACATGTTTCCTAATGATGGAGATTAGACTGTGTTATTCCACCTTAGAAAAGGAATAGCTATATGAACAAGAAATTAAAAAAGAAATAAGCAGAATGAGAATTCCTAGGTGCAAAAGCAAAATTAATGAAAACTGTGAGAAGATTAAAAAAAAAAAGATAAAGTCATCAAGCCAGATGAAATGTCACAGTAAAAGATAATAAATAAAAAAGAGATTTCCCTCGGGGCGCCTGGGTGGCTCAGTCGTTAAGCGTCTGCCTTCAGCTCAGGTCATGATCCCGGGGTCCTGGGATCGAGCCCCGCATCGGGCTCCTTGCTCTGCGGGGAAGCCTGCTTCTCCCTCTCCCACTCCCCCTGCTTGTGTTCCCTCTCTCGCTATGTCTCTCTCTGTCAAATAAATAAAAAAAATCTTTAAAAAAAAATTTAAAAAAAAAAAGAGATTTCCCTCAAGTCCAACAATTATAATGATCCTCTCCTGCCAGTTATATTATGTAAGAACCAGCCAAATTTTCATCTTTCACCACATTTCTAGTGACCTGTTCTATTCCTGAATGAAGTCCTTTTGAAATCTTTAGGAAAGACTCAAGAGCTATGTGAGCATTTTCCACCTTTATTTTCTCAGAAATGATGTAACATTTATAACTGACTGTCAGTGAAATATATACCAGTTTAGTTCTCAATAAAGAAAACTTATAAACAAATCCTATTACTAAAAATTCTTTTTGATTCCTTGCCTATTCAAATTGTTTAATTACAATCAGTAATGGATCGATAAAAAGTACTTAAATCTTAAATGCTTGAGATTTGGAATGTTCCAGATAAAATATTTTCTGAGTTGAGTTTTTTTATTGTTGTTGTTGTTTTGGTATTTACTATATTCTGTTTTTTGTTTTGTTTTTTTTCTTTTTAAAACTTCTGTAAGTTTCAACTTAACCCTAATTAAGTTGATGTCCTCATTTGTTTACCATAGATATCTTCTGGCTGGATGACTATCCATGCTCATTATGAAACAAACACTAGTAACTGGGGCTTTATATATTAGAGTCTAATGATGAATGAACAATAAGTGACATCCACTCTTTTTTTTTTCTAAAAGTTTTAAAGTTTTGCTTTTCACAGCTTTTTCCAGTTTTATTGAGAAATAATTTACGTACATCATGGTGTAAGTTTAAGGTGTACAGCATGATTGTTTGATTTACGTATATTGTGAAATGATTACCACAGTAGGTTAAACTAACACCCACCTTCTCATATAGATATAATAAAAGCAAAAGAGAGAAAAAAAGAAAAAGGGAAAAAATTCTCCTTGTGATGAGAACTCATAGAATTTACTCTCTTAACAACCTTCCTATATCACACATTAGTGTTAACTATAGTCATCATATTGTACTTTGCATCCCTAGTACTTATTTCTCTTAAATTGGAAGTATGTACCTTTTTATTACCTTCCTCCAATTTCCCCTTCCTTCACCCTCTGCCTCTGGTAACCACAAGTGTGATCTCTTTTTCTATGAGTTTGGTTTGTCTTGTTTTGTTTTGTTTGTTTAGATTCCACATGTAAGTAAGATCATACAGAATTTATCTTCCTCTGTCAGACTTATTTCACTTAGTATAATGCCTACCATGTTGTTGCAAATGGTAGGATTTCTTCATTCTTCATGGCTGAATAATACTCCATTTTATATAGATGCCACAACTTCTTTATCCATTCACCAATCAATGGACACAATCCATGATTGCTTCCATGTCTTGGCTATTACAAATAATGCTGCTGTGGACATGGGGGTGCAGATATCTTTTCAAGTTACTGTTTCTATTTCCTTTGTATATAGTCTCAGTAGTAACACTGCTGGATCATATAATAGGTTTATTTTTAATTTTTTAGGAACCTCCACACTGTTTTCTATAGTGGCTGTACCAATTTACAATCCCACCAACAGTGCATTCAAGTTCTCTTTTGTACACATCCATGCCAGCATTTGTTATCTCTTCTCTTTTGAAGACAAAACATACCATGTGGTATACCCTGCCCCCCAACAGGTATGAGGTGATATCTCATCATGGTTTTAATATGAAGTTTGCATATTAAGGGCAATTTGCATTTCTCTAATACTTAGTGATACTGAGCATCTTTTCATGTATCTGTTGGCATTCATATATCTTCATTGGAAAAACGTCTATTCAGGTCCTTTGCCGATTTTTTAATTGGGCTATATAGGGACAGGGGTTCCTATTGAATTGCATGAGTTCTTTATATATTTTGGATATTACTCCCTTATCAGATATATGGTTTACAAGTACTTTTTCTCATTCTGTAGGTTGTTTTTTCACTTTGTTGCTGTGCAGAAGTTTTTTAGGGTTAGGATCAGGGGTAGGGTTAGAGTCAGATTAATTCATAGCCCCATCAACTACTATATATAGTACTCAGCCCCAGCCATCTAGTAAGCCTGGCCAGAGAATCTAGGCAACTGCAGAACCCATCCTACAATCTTGCTTGGGTAAAGAACCAAGCCAACAGTCCTATCCAACTATTCTCATCCATGTGGTATACCCTGCCCTCCAACCACCACCACCATTCCTGACCTCAGAGCTTGATTAATTGCCCACCCAAAACAAGCCCAATTAGCACACCTGTCCAAGGGCATTACCTGTAGACTCATCCAGAAACCGAAACTGAGCTGACTGGTGAAGAACTGTCTTGCCAAAGCAAATGTCTGGAAGACAATTACTCAAATGTGCAGATACCAAAGTAAGGAATCAAGGATCATGAAAAATCAGGTAAATATGACTCCACCAAAGGAAACTAATAAAGCTCCAATAATTTACACTAAAGAAATCTATAAACTGTCTATATCTATATCTATAAAGAGATCTATAAACTGTCAGACAAAGAATTCAGAATAATCCTCTTGGGGTGTCTGGGTGATTCAGTCAATTAAGTGTCCAACTCTTGATTTCAGTTCAGGTCATGATCTCAGGGTCGTGGGATTGAGACCCACATCAGGCTCCGTGCTCAGCATAGAATCTGCTTGTCCCTCTCCCTCTGCTCCTCCCCCTACTCTCTCTCCCAAATAAATAAATAAAATCTTTTTAAAAAATAATTCAAAATAATACTTTTAAGGAACTTTAGTGAACTACAAGAACACCGAAACAAACAAAATTAGGAAAACAATGCATTAATGTTGCAAAGGTAGGAGCTCAGTGGGCTGCTAGGAGTGCTTAGAGAAAACCGTCTTGTTCAAACCATCATTCCCCGGACTGAAGCAACAACAGAGTCAATCTTTGCCAGTCTGTCTACCTTACCTCACATTTGAACAGAATTTCATAGGTTATAAGGTCTTTGTGCCTCTAATTAGTCTCTACCACTCTATCTTCAATCCTGCTTTTATAAAGACCTTCAAAAATCTAATCATATCATACTATATATTATATACTTTAGTGGTTTATCATCACTATAAATATAAGGATCAAAATATTCAGCTCTTTATCCTCTAATCCCAGGCTATCTTTCTAGCCTCACCTCCTACCACTGGAGTTTATCCTTCAGCCGTAACAAATGACCTGCTGTTTCTTAATAATTCTATGCCTTCGTGGAATTCCTTTATGTCTTCCCTTATTTCACCTCTCTTTCTGAAAATGTTCTTAAATCCTTCACCACACACACATTTCTCTATCTTGAAGCACCTCATATATGACTCTATAATAGCATTCACACATTATTTGCCTATTTTCCCCACCAACAAATGTCCTCTTTCAAATCAGAAGTTTTATCTTATTCATTTGCATTCTCCATACCTTGACTTATCCTTGGGGCTTGCCAGTCACTGAGCAGAAGTTTGATGAATGGATGAATAGTGATGTCTCTATAATTACATAAAAAAATCAGGAAGACCTAACCTATACATTCTTTCTTACATTATTTGAAATTTCACCAACTGAAAAAAAACATACTGCATTACAAGAATATTATATACAATCTTGAGGTTTACTAACTAAATGCTTTACAAAAGTCAGTCATTTATATTCGTAATCACTGCTAAAGTTTAAAACCTGATCTTCCCCATTTTAAATTCTTGTGATGTCATTAAATTAGAACCATGATTGGGGAAAAGAAAAAGACTGCTTCAGAAGAAGTTAAGAACCCAAGAACTCCCCCATCTCTCCCCCAGACCAAAAAAAAAAAAAAAAGTATTTTATTTTTTTTACTTACTTAACTTTTCCAATAACATATTGAGACTTTCAATTATGTGGTTTACAGATAAAATGCATAAATGAATATTTAATCATATAATTTAAAGAGGGAAATGCTGCCAAATAATGAAAATAATTTGAAAAGTATTCATATTTCATTTATATGACAGCTAAGAATTGATTTTATGCTATCTCAAACTGTCATATAATAGCCCATGAAAGATCATGAAAATTATCCTTCAAATCTATTTTTATTTAACTTCTAATAACAGATACATTTTTCAAACAAGGAAAAAGAAGAACAGATCCAAATGGCTTCAGTTACAAATATGTCACTAGTATCTAATTTAAAACATATTTGCATGTATTAATCTTTCTGAATTTATGCATTTTTAAAATATGATTATCTGTAGTATTACAATTGTTTATCTTAATTTTTTAAACTGAAATTTTAAAAAATCCTCAGTAGCCCAAAAAATATGGTTAAGTATCCAGAGAACTGAAACTCTGCTAATGACAAAGCATGTCTTCAGATTACAACTTTAAATGAGTAAGAATTAACTTGTGAATGATTGGTGTAATTTTTCCAGTCGATTTTATAATTCAAAACTATAAAACAAAGTTCTTGATCACTCAGGTAAATTTGGATTGCAGTAATAGACAAGAAAGTCTGTTTTGGAAAAGATCTAATGTAATAGATTTTCACTTACATATAATTAAAATCATTTATTACATGTAATTTCTAGTGCTTTGAATATAAATGTAATAAATTTTCTTTACTTGTTCACAGAATCACTGTTTTAGTAACAAAATGATCTGATTTATAGAGAATGATGTCTGGATTACCATTTTAAATGCAATAAAATATATTATCACTTATAGAGATGCTTTAGACAAATTATATTGTCTAAGATATTTTAATGTTATTTATACTTACTATCATTCATTCATTCAACAAACATAATTGATACTGTCTTACAGATTTTGCTAAAGTATCAATTAATGGTGAATTTTTTTTACATACTGTCAACCAGTAGAGATTTTCCATATTTTATTTAAGATGCCATCAACTATAAGTATTTTCTATACCACTAAGAAGGAAAAAAACACATCTGCTATTTAAACCTTTGACACTTTAATTTCTTATCACTTACAATATTTATCTTAATACTTGTTGAAATGGCTCTTTGGACTTATTTATTTATAGATTTCTTTCTACCAACTCCTGTTGAAAACTACATGCAAAATAATTGTAAGAGTAATTTCTAAAACTTTTTCTTATTGAGTCAAACTTCTGTGAAACACTTTATAACTCAAAAGTAATCAGTGTTTATTTCCCTTTTTTTTAATATAGAATTATCCTCTATGCCGCCAAGGAAATTGGTAAAGCAGTATTTCTTAAAAGAGAGTTCTAGTATTGTCTCCAAGCTTTTAACACCCACACTGCAGGTACTGATGCTGAAGATTTCTTGATCTTACCAGAAGATGTCAATAAACAGTTTTTTGGATAACACAGAGGAATCATATTCCCTGCTGAATAGTTTTCACATGGCTTGTTTACTGAACCACCGAGATGTTGTCGCTGTATTGTCATGCCACCAGGAATGACACATGCCACAACCAAATCTATTCATGGAAAGGCAACTAAAAGTACATCTCAATCACCAACTGGACAATAGCAACAGCAAGCTGCATATTAATTTCAGAAATGTTAAAGATGTGTAAAATACGTGCATCTTAGAATCAATGAAAAAGGTCCATGAATTTGCCTTAGTACTAGTAACTGACTTTTTCAATTAATGTTATGATGACAATAAAGTCAGGAGCATGTGTATTTTGTAATCACTTAAATCTCATTTGGCAAACTGTCTTTCCTTCACGTTGGTATATCAATGTCACCCCTCCCTAAAATCTCCTAATAGTCTTGTACAACTCAGGATGCCATATAACCAATTCTTTCTCCTAACCAATCATTTGACTTTCCTGTCATTGTTCTTTAACAACACCTATGAAAGTCAAATCTGGTTCCCTGTCTTCTTCTTTTATCCAATGATTTCCATTGTCTCTGAGTATAAGAAGCCATTTGAACATGAAAAAAATAATGTGTCCTTATATGACAATAATGGTATTTTAGTATTCACTAATTGAGAAAACTCATGACAAGAAGCTACTATACACTGATAAAGTATTTAGATAATTTTTTATTAAGAATCACAATAATTGGCATATACTCTTTAAAATAACATATAATTGAATGACTTTTTTTTAACTGAAGACCATGTTTGTTGTTTGTAGACATGAAGGGTCCTTGCAATAGCTCTTCTGCTCCCCAGGAATCTAAGGCCACTGGTTGGAAATCACTGCTGAGGATCAGCAATTCTCTACCTGAGCATCACAACACTCTGGTGTTATCATCAATCATGAGAATCTAGGGGACAGGAAACTGAATAGCTTGAAAACTACCTTATTTATGCTTCAATCCAAACAATATTCTCATGTAAATACATGATGTTCAAAATCAAAAAAAGCCAAGAACCACTGTTCCAGATGTAACTCAACAAACCCAAGGCTCGATACTCCCCAATCCTTCCTCCTGTTTCCCTGGAAGCATTACAAAGCAATTATATCTTTATTTTTTTTTAAGATTTTATTTTTAAGTAATCTCTACACCCAGCATGGGGCTCAAACTCACAATCCCCAGATCAAGAGTCACATGCTGTACTGACTGAGCCAGCCAGGCTCCCCTCTCTTTACTTCTGAATTCTGCTAGAGACTAACAATTCTTCTCACACATGGCTCCAGCCACAACCAACTGACTGAAGTCCATATTACAAGTAAAACCTATTTGTTATCCTGACTCTAGATGATATATTTTTTAAAGATTTACTTATTTATTTGAGAGAGAGAGCGAGAGAGCACATGGTGGGGGGAGCAGAAGGAGAGGGAGAGAGAATCCTCGAGCAGACTCCCCAATGAGCACAGAGCCCCACGCAGGGCTCAATCCCACGACTCTGACATCATGACCCAAGCCGAAATCAAGAGTTGGATGCTTAACCGACTGCACCATCCCGGCGCACCTAGATGATATTTTTTTCACATGCCACATAAACCACCTGATTCCT
This sequence comes from Leptonychotes weddellii, assembly GCF_054177405.1. Taxonomy (NCBI): domain Eukaryota; kingdom Metazoa; phylum Chordata; class Mammalia; order Carnivora; family Phocidae; genus Leptonychotes; species Leptonychotes weddellii. The sequence goes on along the minus strand of NC_138370.1, from coordinate 53,897,951 downwards.
AAGATTTTCTAAATTTCTTACTTCCTTTCCCTTAAAATTCCTTTTTTTCTTCTGTTTTTTCTATGAAGTCTTCTCAAATCAATTTAATATTTATTGAACTTCTCTCTGACATGCATCTCACTGTCATAGAAATTGTAAATGAAAATAAAATATCTCATGATTCCTGGCCTCAAGACATTTACAATCTATTAGGGAAGAATGTATACTTACAAATAATTATAGTAGAGTATAAGAGTGCAATAGCTTAGATACCTATCATGATCATAGAGGACACTAAAAAAACATTTCCCACAAGAAAACAGTATAGAGAGAAAGATAATTATCGTATGGTTTCACTCATATGAGGAACATAAGGAATAGAGTGGATGACCACAGGGGAAGGGAGGGAAAACTGAATGGGAAGAAATCAAAGAGGGAGACAAACCATGAGAGACTCTGGACTCCAGGAAACAAACTGAGGGTTGCAGAAGTGGAGGGGGGGATGAGGAAACCAGGTGATGGGTTTTAAGAAGGGAACGTATTGCAATGAGCACTGGGTGTTATATGCAACTAATGAATCATTGAACACTACATCAAAAATTAAGGATGTATTATATGCTGGCTAACTGAACATAACCAAAAAAAAAAGAGAAAAGACAGGAAAAAAAGAAAACCGTATGGAAAAAGTCATGAAAGAATAAAACAGCAGGATTTTATTTGAACTACACTAGATTCACTGTCCCAAGAGTATAAGATTCTACAAGAGCAACTGCTACAATGAGGTAGAACAACTGGACAAGTTTTCAAGTCTTTAAGCAACTTGTGAATATATCTTGGAATATCAATTTTGCATAAGTGGGAGGCACCGGAATGTTTAAGATATGTCACATAATCAAGGTATAAGACACTAGAAAAGAATAAAAGCATGAGTAGGAAGACCAACTGGTGAGCTACAGCATTCACTAAAGAAGTGCAAACACATGACCTAAACTAATGCAGCAGGGGTGGGGGACGGAGGGTATATTTGGGAGTTTGTTACAATCAATAGCACTTGATAATTGATTAAATAGAATTTTTATGTGGAATGAAGAGGCATTAGGGATGAATCTGAAAGCAAAACAACCATAACACACACACACACACACACACACCATCAATTAAAAGAGAAATCTGTCTGGCATTTCAAAACAAAATAGGAATTTCTTAAACAGAAATCCCCAGCTTTGTTTCTGTATAATTAGACTACCTATAATCATCTCAAAGCATTTAGAAATTCTCAAATAATTTCACTTAAGAAGTAATTAGTGAATAACACTAGGTTTTTTTCGGTCTATTTTGTTTTTTATGACTCAAGACCAGTGTCACAAAATCAGCAACACTCAAGCTTCCCCCAACAGGCAGGAGATCATTGACTTTGTGAGGATGAGTCACATTTCTTCTGTATCTGTCACTGCTGTTGATTTTTTTTAACACACAGCACAAATATTCCACTGATGGTCAAAGAAGTTTAAACTGCTAGGAGAGGTTCAACATCTTTAATTTTAACATCCATGCACTTGCATATAGTCACTCTCAAACTCAGATCCCACATCTACTTTATATATACGATTGCATAGCTCTTGTCATGAAAACATGTTATCTAGAAAAAGTGAACTTTCAAGTTCTATATATATTTTAACATAAAAATACTTTCCCCAAATACACATTTTTTATTATGTTCAATTAGCAAATACGTTTTTAAATCATTTTATTTTTCCCCAGGTTCTCCTCTTATGTTATATTTTTATTTTTTTAATCCCAGTATAGTTAACATACAGTGTTATATTGGTTTCAGGTGTACAATATAATGCAACAATTCTATGCATTATTCAGTGCTCATCATAAGTGTACTTCTAATCCCCTTTACTTTTTTCACCCATTCCCCCCACTCCCCTCCCCTTGGTAACCACCAGTTGTTCTCTCCAAACATGTGTTGTTGTTTTTTATTTAATTGGAGTGAAAAAGCCAGAACAAAGAGAATGTGAAAATTTTTATGGCCAAATTTGTCAAGGTGTGGGATGTCTATCAAGGAGGTAGTATAGCTCAGTGGTTCAAAGCAAGGGCTGCAGCACCCAGCAAACCTTGGTTCATGCCCTTGTTCTCTGTGACTTTGTCAAATTGCTTGATCTCTGACTCTAGTTTCCACATCAGTAAAATGAAATAATAACCTCTATCCTATAGATCTACAGTACTAAGAGAAACTATTGGTATATCAGGTTTAATACAGTGGATTGAATATAGAAAGCATACAGGAAATGGTAGGAATTATTAAAGTTCTTTTCAATCAAAACAATAACATAACATAATTTTTTTAAAAAAAGGAATTTGTTACCTAAAACAAAACAAAACAAAACAAAAAAACAATATGGAAATCTCCTCCATCTATTTCCTAAGTCATTAAAAAGGGGTGGGAACCTTGACTAAACACAAGACAGGATCATGGAATAGAAAGGGGACATTAGTGGGAAAAACAGTGAAGTCTGAACAAAGTCTGGAGTTTAGTTAATAATAATGCAGTAAGAACTAATGGTTTTTTTTTTTCATTTTGATAAATGTTCCATGATTATAGAAGATGTTAAAAACTGGAAAAATGGATAAGTGTGTAGGAATTGCCTATACTATCTTTGCAACTTCTCTGAAATCTAAATTTAAAAATATTTCAAAGGGACGCCTAAGTGGCTCAGTCTGTTAAGTGGCAGCCTTCGGCTTGGGTCATGATCTCAGGGTCCTGGGATCAAGTCCCGCATCAGGCTCCTTACTCAGTGGGGAGCCTGCTTCTTCCTCTGTCTGCCTCTTCCCTTGCTTGGGCTCTTTCACGCTCTCTCTCTCTGACAAATAAAATCTTTTTTAAAAAATAAGTTAATTAAAGAAATAAGGTTATTTCAAAATAAAAAGTGTATTAAAAAGACAGTAGTGGGGAAGCCATAAAATGTAGAAACCATTTGACTCAATTTACTTAAAACATGCTTACTTAAATATTAAATAGATACCATGAACCTCCTGAGTTTGAGGCTTTATGATATTTGAATTCTGATAACTTCACAAAACAGATCTCAATCCACAACAATCGAATCTAGTAAAATATCTTCATGCAATGCCAAACAATATGGGTAAAAATACAAGATCCAAATAGAGTTTTTTCTAAAAAAAGGCTCCAAACGTATTAACAATTTTACTCTTACGAGTGAAAGCATTTGGATATGTCAGCATTAATGTATCTTTTCTCTATGAACCACCCACTACTAAGCAGTATTTTTACAACAAATTCAAGTACAGAACAGTACATAAAATGCTAAATAAAAACAGATAAAAACTAAAGGCTCCCCCAAAGTTGGTTTACATTGCAAAGAGAGGACAAAAATATTAAACAAATTAATGAGCCTGAAGCAGCACTTCTCTTTCTGAGTACAGGTTAAAATAAAAACAAAAACCCTATGACTCTGAAATCTTTCCATAACAGATACTTTCTTCAATGTCTGAGCAGTGAAGACCCATTGGAAGTAACCCATTACCACCTGATTTATAGCCCAAAATATGGACAACTCCCTTTGTATGTTTTTTTGAGTTTTCACATTTTGCTTCAAATGATAAGATGTGGCATAATAACTGCAGGCAGATCTGTAGTTATCCCTTAGACATTATGATTCAGTCTCTCCAAAGGCCTTTCAAGCTTGTTTTCTACAGAGGTAGACTAAACACCCACCAGAGCTTAAAATGGGCGTTTCTTCTAGGATGCTTCCACAGATACTAATTCTCTAAGGTTGTGGGCAATATATCATTGCTTCTGTGGACAAATGGCACCCTGGTCACTGGAAAGACGTGTTTTTCTGAGAGTATCCCTAGAAAAGGTTTATACTTTAATATTCTCCAAGTTAAAGTAATACAAAAATTGAAGCAAAGTGGGGCATTCTGCTATGGCTAGAGGGAGTTCAGTGATGGAAGGAAGATAATTCACTTTCAGGTGTACTCTAGAGAATAAAACAAAAGATTATTTTTCAGAATAAAAAAGGTCTAAGTAAAATAAGACACAGAAAAACAAGTGTGTTTCAAGTTTCTTTAAAAATCTTGACATTTTGGGGCGCCTGGGTGGCTCAGTCGTTAAGCGTCTGCCTTCGGCTCAGGTCATGATCCCAGGGTCCTGGGATCGAGCCCCACATCGGGCTCTCTGCTCGGCCGGGAGCCTGCTTCTCCCTCTCCCACTCCCCCTGCTTGTGTTCCCTCTCTAGCTGTCTCTCTCTCTCTCTGTCAAATAAATAAAATAAAATCTTAAAAAAATAAAAATAAAAAAAAATCTTGACATTTTAAACAAAATATATCTTAAAGTATGCACTTGTACTATCCCACAATATATGCCTCCTGACATATAACATTCTAATCAAATACCTGCTCAAAATTATCATTTTCTAAAATATTTTATTTATTTATTTTAGAGAGAGAGAGAGAGACAGGGGGCAGGGAGAGGGTTGGGGGAAAGGGAGAGAGACAAGTCTCTGTGCTGAGCAGGGAACCCGACGAGGGGCTCAATCCCACGACCCTGAGATCATGACCTGAGCCAAAACCAAGAGTCGGATGCTTAACCAACTGAGCCATCCAGGTGTCCCTCAAAATTATCATTTAAAAAACATTTAAGAAAAAAATCTGCAGAATTAAAAAAAAAAAAACAACATATAGGAAGCACGCATTTATCCAACAAATACTGAATGCCCACTTTGTGCTAGGCTTTGTGCAAGGAGGTAACATTATTTTCATTTCATAGAGCTATGTTTTTTCCATTAAGAAAGCCTCCGAGGATAAATTCCTTAACTGTCCACAATAATTCTAAAATCTATGTTTTAATGGAGGGAAAAAGAGCTAGTGCCAAAAGTCCTGACAACTTTGACATGTTAATGGAAATCTTAGAAATACTGTAATGGAAAGAAATTATTGCATCAGAGAGCAGCGGGCCTGAAATAGTAAAAGGGAAATTTAGAAATTGCCGTTATTATTGAAATGCAGTATTAGCTTAAGGAAAAAGAATCAAGTAATCAAAAGTACATAAGGCACAATTTGTTGGAAGTTAAGGATATTGGATTTTTGTCTCCTGAATTAAATCTAACAAGCTCAGTCAAAGCATTCCAACTGAGGCTACACAGGACCTAGACGCACAGAGGAGAGTTTTTCTATTTGGTACCACAAATATTTTTCCAGTCTATCTTCCATGATGTTCTAATAATCAAGTTGTTTGGCTACTGGGCTATGACTCTATGCAATGCATTTTCAACTGTTACAAAGGAAAAGAACTTAGAGAAGGACACTAATACAAAGACAGATGACTTTGCCTTTTATAGCATTCTCTTTTCTAAAACAAAGATAAATACGATTATGAATTCTTTTAACCAAATCACATCTTAAAAATAAATCCCAAAGTATATTCATTCAAAGTAAAATATTTCAATGTTCAACAGAATTCACTAATTATATGACAAACTTCTATTAGCAAATGTGTTCAATGGAAGAAAAATATAGAAAACCCATCTGTAATCATGGAACCCATAAATGATAAATAAAAATCAAAATCTAAGATATCTGTACCTGATCTTCTAGGACCAGAACACTTCTAAAAGACCAGACACTCAATTCAATCATAAGTGGCTCTTTCTCTTCTTCCTCCTCTCTTCCCCCTCCATATATTATCATTATCATTATCATTTTCATTATTGCTAAGAGTTTGCTTTAATGGCCACTCTTAAGCTTTCTTTCACAATCCTCTGGCTGCAACAATATCTCAGACAATGAATCATACACCTGGCTGGCTGAGGACAACTGCTGTATAGCTATGGCCATAATGAGCTTCTGATATACCCACAAATCCTAAAATCTCTGCCTAACCTTCTCATCTATCCATGGAAGTCTCAACATAACCTGAAATTCCAAAAGCGGTATTACAACCCAATGCCCTAAATCTCCTCTCTAGAGATTTCCCAGGCTCCTGGACAATTTCCACTCCTTGAACAATATTTTTACAATCTCGGTGGAGAAAGACATGCATAAAATTAAGAGTGATACTAGTTTGACAGTAGTAAGTGCATCCATGCAACAGATGCATGCAAAATGATAAAAGAGGGAGATTTACTCATCTGCAGGTCAGATTCAGAGTGGTGACACAAAAGAGGTGCCATTTAAACTGAGCATTAAAGAATAAGGAAGATGTAATAGATAGGGAAAGAGAAGGCAGGGAAAAAAGAAGCTAAAGCACACAAATACCTAGCATGTTTAATTTGTCCAGAAAAGGTTTTTGGAGAGATATCTTGGGGAAAAAAGACACTATAAATTAAGATAAGACCAGATCTTAAAATGCCCAAACACATAATTAAGCATTTAATATGCTGAAAATGGGACATTTAAGTTTTATAGAGGAGCAATAACTCCCATGACTATGCTTGAAAATGCTAAGGGAGAAATGGCATTAGATGCTGAAGAACCAGAGATGCTAACCCACAGCAATGGCAGTAGAAATGAAAGACAGGGGGCGCCTGGGTGGCTCAGTTGGTTAAGCGACTGCCTTCGGCTCAGGTCATGATCCTGGAGACCCAGGATCGAGTCCCACATCGGGCTCCCTGCTCGGCAGGGAGTCTGCTTCTCCCTCTGCCCCTCCCCCCTCTCATGTGCTCTCTCTCTCTCATTCTCTCTCTCTCAAATAAATAAATAAAAAATCTTTAAAAAAAAAAAAAAAAGAAATGAAAGACAGGAATTGGAAAAGAGAAGTATTTTGAAGATTTAATTGCCAGGATTTGAAATGAGGAAAAGAAACTGGAGCCTTACCTATTTATGTTTATGCGCTAGCCTGGGTAAAAAGTAGCTATCCATCTACAAGAAACACAGAATAATTGTAAGGCTGTCTTAAGAAGATAGGTTTGGATCTAACCATACTGAATTCAATAGAACAAAGAGGTGGGAAAGTCCATCCAACAGAAAAAGAGTTCCCTTCAGAGCTGAAGAAAATGGATAAGAGAGTGATGAGCACAGAACTCCTAACTAAGCCTTGGGCCTGCATGGAATGACCCAAGGAGAGAATGCTGAGCCAATAAAAAAGGCCAATGCCAGAAATTTAATGAACTCATATATCTAATGAGTGAATAAACAAAGAGTCAAAGAAGAAAACCAACAGGGGAAAAAAATCAATAAAATAAAGGAGGAATGCCAAAGGTTCCATCTCATAGAAGGCAAAAGGAATGAAAATGTCCCAAAGTGGATGGGAAAACATTCTAGAAAGATTGAAGGCTGGTAGAACTCATGAATTTAGTTGACTTTGACAAAGGAGTCAAAATGAAGTGTGAAGGAAAAACTGAATTGCAAAAGGAATGGCATGAAGGAAGGGAAAGGACAGAGAATGTTCTAAGACAAAAGACAAATGATGGGCAGGGACTGTATAGGAGGCAAGAGAAAAGGGGGCAGAGGACAGGTGAGTCCAGGAGAGAAGTATGGATTTCTTTTTCTCTAGAGTTGGGCGGAGATACTTCTGACATATACAGTAGCACACCATGTTCATCTGACAGAGCGTTCAGAATTTCTACAGCTCTTCTGGTGAAAAGTGGTGATGGCAAATGCAGCCATAGGTCAACTTATATAATTGTCACTGTTGATGCACAGATTGAGCACTGCATAATAGGAAAAGCCTCTTCCCACTTTCTAAAGAGCTTACAAAAGACCCTCTGGGAACTCCACTAAATTAGGCCTCTTATGGGCTATTGTCTTTTGTATCTGATTCATTAAATACATCCTACACGAGCACATTGTTCCATTGTTCCAAAATAACACAATTAAAACTTTTAAATGGCATATCTGAACTTTAACATGTCTTGAATTAAAATTACTTCACAGTTTTGTAATGAAAAATCTTAAAATCAACTTAAATTTCCCAAATCTCTTTTTTGAGAAATGGCAAAGCTTTATTAACCCTGGTGTCATAACTCGTAAAAGGTAGAGACTTGCAGTTACAGAAGGTAAGGTTGGGGAAAGCCTAAAAACCCTTTATGTTTATGAGTTCTATTATAAAGAATATTTCTAATGAGCACTCTGTTAAGGCTTGAAGAAAGACAGAAATCTACCGGCAGAACAAAAAGTTCAGTTAGGCATAATTGCAAGAATATCGTCATGTTTACAAATTTAAGGCTTCCAAAAGAGATCTTTAAAATCACTAACAGATGTTTATCTTTCCGGAGCGGGAGTGGCTGGACATTATGAATTCCACAGACCCACACTAGGATCTGTAATTTTATCTCTGCTACTTGAGTTGACTCATGTTTTCTCCCTAGTTTGGAATAAAGCATCCCAATGTGTGAACATACACACTTTCTATTACCCAGCTAACTTTGGTCACCATTCTTTCGATAAGGAGCCCCTGCAAAACTTGGTAGGCCCCTCTCTGCTTTGTCATTTGTGACCAAACTTTAAGATTTGTTTCTGTGTAATGACCTTAAGAAACTCAATCTTTCATTTTTTTTTAAGATTTTATTTATTTATCTGACAGAGAGAGATAGCGAGAGGGGGAACATAAGCATGGGGGAGCTGGAGAGGGAGAAGCAGGCTCCCCACTGAGCAGGGAGCTGGATGGAGGGCTCCACCCCAAGACGCTGGGATCATGACCTGAGCCAAAAGCAGAGGGTTAACAACTGAGCCACCCAGGCACCCCCAAGAAGCTCAATCTTTTAAATAAGAATACACATTTCTCTTCCAAGAAAAAAAGAATGCATCTGTAGTGAGAATACTTTCCCGAAGCACCAAGGCAGAGGGCAGCTAAAACACTGAGCCAGCTTGGACAAATGAACTCACAGGATTAAATGAAAAATAAACAAGATTGTGTGTAGACTATTAATCATTGCGCCTGGCACAGAATAGGTGTTCAACAAATTACAAACTTCTTTCTTCATGGAATTGTAGTCATGCCCTTCTAAGTGTTTTCGTGCACCCTTGGAACAAGTACTATTCACTGAACGTACAACTCTTGAAGTTTGGTGTCATTTTAGCATACCCTCACCACCACAACTACCCATACTCCCTTCCTCCAGTCTCTGCCAACACACACACACACACACACACACACACACACACGTTTCAGGTCTGGGATCTGAAGTGAAATTCATGAGAGACAAAGTAAAGGGAATTTTATATTCTTAGTTGCTATTAGGAAAGAGAAAAGTTATAGCTCTTATGGGCTTTCCTGTGATAATCAACACCCGGAGTGACTGATAAATCGGAGTAAAAGCTCCCTTACCCTTACCCACTGCTGGCATTTAAGATATCAAGCTGACACACTATTCGAATCTTTACCAAATGGACTACTGCAAGCTATTTCATTCTAAATCACATTCTTGAAAACAATCAAATTATGAATTAATCCCTAAAGACTAGAAGATTGCAAGCCATGAAATAGTACAGAAGCCTGCAATTAGGATCATAAACAGGAGATTGGAGAAGAGATACCAGAAACAATGTTACATGATTAGCTATAACCAAAGGGAAAAAAACAAGTATAGATAGATGTCCCTGAAGATAACCCACGAACACAGAGCAAGTTATAGGGGGTGGAAAATGCAAATTGTGAAGCCCCTAGCAACAGTCTATTAAATTCTAAAGAAGCAAACCAAGCCAGTAGTTTAAAGGATGTATTACTAAGTAGTAAACTAAGAGCTTTTACAGATACGGCAAGTGCATTTTGAAATAAATGAGAAGTCGTGTGCGGCCCCTTTGTGTATCCCCCTTCCACTTCTCCATGTCTTTGCTCATTTTCAAATTATTTAGAGTCAGTCAGCAGTGGTCAGATAAGGTTCAGAGTTCTTTAATAATAATTTCCGAGAGTGTATATAAATTCTCAAACAGTTTGTTTGGATTTGAAGTCTTATGTTACTCTAACGGACATACTTTGTATTGAAATGGGCTGTGACAAGGCACATGGCAAGAAAGTTACTTCCCCTAGATCCTAGAACCTAAGAATACTTCCCGATAACTTAAATATTCACAACAAAATTTTATGTTTTTGATGCAGCTGTTATGTTCACATGCTACATTTTTACAAAGGGCCTTAAACAGAATGATTTTGTCTGTGGCTACTGGGTCCACAGGATGGTTTTTGTTTGTTTTGTTTTGATCGTGGGAAGAAGAAAGCCAAATGTAGTAAATAAGCCATTTGTTTTTTAATTAGTTTTGTTTTTAGACAAGTTGCTTTTAGATTTTTAAACATTTGATAAATCTGAACATTTTCATCAAATAGATCTGTAAAGATAGACATAGTCTAAGTTTCCAACATCATTTGTAAAACTCCAAAACACATTGCTGTGATTATAGTGAATCCCTTCTTTCATCAATTCTCACCTTTTCTTACTCATTGAAGATTTATTGTGCACTGTACCAGACACTATTCTAGGCACTGGGAAACAACTGTAGTCCCAAAAGGGCCATAGCCCTACCCTTGAATAGACTGCACTCTAGTTAGGAAGACAGATACCGACCAAATAAATATAACATACATACAGATATAAAATTACAAATTGTGATTAAGTGTTATTCAGGAACAGGACAGAATATTCTAGAAAGACTAACAGTGTTGAGTGGTAGGTTCAAGATAAAGGCCATTTAGCTCGAATCTGACAAAGTAGGAGTGGTGGCCCAAAAGTGGGGAGAGAATATTTTAGACAGGAAAATATCAGATGTTGAAAAGAACTAAAAGAAGGCTCAAGTGAATTATATGATCAGAACAGCACTGCATTTGAGATCAGAACACCTGGGTCCTATTCCAGCGGCATCAATAATTAACATCATGAACAAATGAGGAAGTTGAAAGTTGAGAATAAGGTATCTTCTAACTCTAAAATCCCATGCTTTCATGAGTAATCTTTACCTCAAATATTGAGAAATGGTATTTTATAGAAAAAAAAGTATCTTATTTGCTTAAAGTATTTATTTTATACAAACTACATTTAATATTTTATTAACCAAGAACTAATAATGAAAACTCCCACATATTTTCCATATGTAAGGAGAATTTTAAAATAACATACAAAAAAATAATACTGCAGCATGTTACAAATAAACTCACTTCAAATATTTAATAATGCCTTGAACCTTTAAAATGTTATTATTGTTACTAATGCACATATGTCTCATTCACAAAGTTATATTACAGTGAAATCATGTTATTGTCACTATATAATATGGAATAAAAATGTGACTCAAAGAGAAAAATAAACATAGCCAGGAATTTTAATTCCCCAGAATTTATCACTGTCAAAAAGTTCATTCTCAAGGGTTGTAGTCTCCAGATTTGTTCATCTTTCCATAACATGTCAGGAAGGTAAGAATCATTAAAGAAAAAAATTTAAGCAAATTAATCTCATCAAAATTGTGGCATTTTTTTCTTCAGCTGGAACTCTTTACCTCTTATAAAAATTATAGAATTCTATGAAATCTTGAGGAATTTTCTACTAAAACCAACCAACCTCATTTTTTTAGAGAAGTAACTGAATTCCAAAATGAAAAGTCCAAGGTCGCACTCCAGGTCAGAATCAAGTCAAGGCTAGTTTGATGATGTTGCTAAACTTACTTCCCCATTACTTTGCCACCTCATACTCATCTCCCTCCCACACACTACCTGGCTTTAAATAAGTCTTCTCACTGCAATAAGATTATTTTGTTTCAGGAAATCACTAATAGTCACTTGATTTCAGATTACCTCCCAGATCCTTCTCTGATTCCTTGAATTTAGGTTATAATCTATACTTGCTGTGACAAAGGATAAAATATTCCTTCTAAAACTGAAGTAGATAATTGAAGTTAAAAGATAAATGAATGTCCTAATGTCATTCAGTGCACATCCAGAAAGTTTATAAAAATAAAATAAAAAGAGAAAAATACTCATTTAGCCACTCCAAAAAAAAAAAATACTGATGCCATAAATTAATCATTTCAATAACAATGTCTGTCCATTGAGTAAATAAATTTGGGAAGGGGGGTAATATGTGAAGATGTGACACACATTTTGCATATTTTCTTACACTGTGTCCCTCTAATCTTTAATTATTTCCTTCTGACTTTTTAATTTTAAGCACTTTCATGTGGAAGAGGGAAAACGCTTGCTTGAACAAAAGATCTAAAAGATTTGGATGAACACAAAAGGAATAGAAACTAGACTTCCCCACAACCCACAACTCATCTCCTGCCCTGCAAGATAGAGGTTTTCTAGATTTTTCTGAATTAAGGACAGAACACTCAGATAACTTTATAAATCTAGAGAAAAGGAAAAACTGAACTCTGCTTCTCAGGGATTTAGAAAAACTCAAGCTAGCCTCACAGAGTTCTGTCCAGTCCAGCATAGTAAACTGGTAAGTAAGTAAGTAATTTGGAGCAACCAAATTAACTTGGATGCATCTAAAAGTGGTGGATCTGATGGGGCTTTGTGCACAGAACGGAAGGAAAAAAAAATGGCAGCAACCTGTTTATTCCTTGAAGGCTGAGATGCAAAAATGGACATGTCAAACAGTTGATAGGTGGATGTGTGGCCAAGGTAGATCAGAGCCCCTCTCCTCCCAACCTTATGGAATCTCTGTCCTACCTCATTGTCTCTTACCTCCCATGCCCAATCCCTTGGGCAAAAGGAAGGGAAAGCCTGAATCCAATGGCATTCCATTTTGCTCACACTGAGATATAGAGACCTAAAGGAGATATGAAATTCAACAACAGAAATATTCTGCTTGTGGATTAAGATTGTCATCTTTTGCATAAAGGACAGTGCTAAATGCTAAAGGTACAGATTAATTTGTGAAACAGTTTATGCCCTTAAATTGGGGCTCCAATTAGGAGACAAAGTACAGGCACAACAAAAGCAAACAAAAATAGAAGGAAACTCGTGCAATGTAACAAGACCGAGAAACTGTAAGATCGTAGCAACTCCTGAATGTGCCTCCTTTCAGGAAGAATATATGAGCTTAATGTTCAAGTCTTCAAAACTATTGTGCTGTAAGTGCTTTCAAATCATGTGTCTTCATTCACATTATTGGCCCCTTGAGCCTACTAAACATGTCAAATCTTCAAGTTGTCTTATAGCTACACTGACTCTTTTATATCTGCCAGATGGAGTAACTATACACTAATGAATACGGAGCAATGTAGGAGAGAAGCTGGAGTGACAGGACTGGCAAATGTGCCTCTCTACCTAGAGTAGTGAGATCAAGCATCCTTTCAGAAACCACCAACCTAAATAGGACATATTTAATTCTAAGTAGAAAAAAAATCATAATGATGCTTATGACTTGACATAATTCACAGAGGGATCTTGAAATTTCATCAAAGCCTAGCATTGAACGTGAGATATAGCAGCAAACATCAACTTGGAAATTATAGTTAGATTGAACTAAACAAGCAGCTATGGGGAATAAATTATTTGCTTTTCTGGATTCCAGGACAAAGAAATCAGTAAAGAATTATAATGATATCATTTGTAGAATCTATTGATTTCAAATCACACTCACTAAAGGTGCTGATGTGTGAGCATGATCATTTTCTTAGACAATCAGCTCACTCTTCACTCCTTGTAGTTCCTGCTTACCCAAGCTCCAGAAGAGCTCAACTAGTTATGCAAGATGATTACAAATGCTATTATTTAAGAACAAAGTATAAAAAATATTTTTAAGCATATGATTTCATAAAATGACCACACAGATAAGGAACAGAAATGAAGGAAGGTGTAGTTCAAGGTTATATAAAATCTCATCAATAAAAACAGATAGATGATAGGTAATAAAAAATCTATATCATGCAAAGAGAGCATCAACTTGAGCATAAAGAAAAATTAAGCAGCAAGAGTAAATAAACATGAAAAAGGATAGAAATTTACTTATAGAATCACTTGCCTTAGATATTTTTTCTTTAATTCCCGTATAGTTAACATATAGTGTCGTGTTAGTTTCAGGTGTACAATATATTGCCTTAGATATTTTTCAAGGTTGATTTTACCATTGGTGTATGTGGCAGAAAAATTTTTAATCCTTTTCAGCTCCATAATTCTGGGAAACGTTAATCCATAATCAGTACTTAGTGTGTATGTGTGTGTGTGTGTGCGTGCACGTGTGTGTGTATACACACATATCTAATACACATACATACATAGTATATATACTCTCTCTACATGTATATATACTATATATGTGAATATATATATCTCACTTGTCTGTGTGAATGTATGTTTATATTGTAGCTCTCTGCTTTTCCTCTCTACATGTCTGCCCTGTTCTTCCCTCCATATTTCAGTAAGAGTCAATAATGGCACCCTTTTGGTAGAACCCCTCAAGAGTAGCTAACAAGTCTACAGATAGAATACTGTGGGTCCAATGCTCACCTCTGCATCAAGAACATCTAGCACAGCACTCCCAAGCAGGGACCTGGGTGCAAGGCACTATAATTTAAAAGAAGTGGCTGTGGTGGTGGGCAAATCAATAAAATTGATTGGTACAAATCAATAAAATATGACTTGCACTCTCAACACAATTATAAATGCCTTGCAGACAGGGGCAATTCATTCTTTCTGTTCTCTTCTATTTCTGTATTTTAGGCTTAGGACAGTTCAAGAACATAATAACCAACCAATAACTAGTTGTGGAATTGAATCAAGTTCAACAGAATAAAATGTACTTTACGGTATTTCAAAAAATATTAAAGGGAAAAAAAGGAACTAAACCAGACAACTACGTATGTATGAGGAACTGTTGGGGAAGCCAGGTGGTAGCAACCTCGTGCTTTGTTTAATAACTTAATGGTAAATCAGAAATAACAATTACATTGCTTGTTCTTTTTCTAATGCCTGATAGCGCCCTTATCAAGAACAACGTGTAAAACCAAATTCATGCAATGCAGGAACTCTCTTTCACAACAAATCATTTTTTGTTGTTGTTATTAAAGAAACAAACACATAAATGATGTTTCTTTTAAATTATTTTCCAAATCATTAGGAAAAATAGAATTTGAGTTTTATTGGGCTACTAGGAAAAGAAAGCATTTCTATTAAAAAAAAAAAAAACATGATTCAAGAGACCATTAAAACCATTCTGTTTATGAAAATGTGTTTTTATCTTTATCAGAAAATTGAAATTTATTTACAACAGTAGATAATATAGTTATTATTTCATGATGTTTAATCCTTTACCATGTATAACAATTTGCTCTGAGAAGTTATATAGTTGCTTAAAGCTACTACTCACAGCTCCTTAATTTTAAATTATTTTTAATTATTTAGATAAAACAGTAAAAATATAGTTTCATAAGAAAACTTAGAGAACAAATCAAATGAGATAATTGTAAAAACACAAAAATATAATTTATAACACAGAGTTTAGAAATGTTTGTAATAAAGACGGGGGGGGGGCACCTGGGTGGTTCAGTTGGTTAAGCGACTGCTTTCGGCTCAGGTCATGATCCTAGAGTCCCTGGATCGAGTCCCACATCGGGCTCCCTGCTCGGCAGGGAGCCTGCTTCTCCCTCTGACCCTCCCCCCTCTCATGTGCTCTCTCTCTCTCATTCTCTCTGTCTCAAATAAATAAATAAAATCTTTAAAAAAAAAAAAGACAGGGGGGGATAAATATCAATTGTTTTCTTCTCCATCTAGCAATTTGTAGGTCTACATTAAAACCCCAAACAAACTCCATTTTGAAAACCTAGTTCTAAGATTGTGTGCTCAAACTTTCCACTAAGAACACTTTCCTCCTTACAATGCTTTGCCTTACAATTCATCTTTAAAAATTCCAGGGAAGGGGCACCTGGGTGGCTCAGTCATTAAGCGTCTGCCTTCAGCTCAGGTCATGATCCCAGGGATGGAGCCCCACCTTGGGCTCCCTGCTCAGTGGGAAGCCTGCTTCTCCCTCTCCCACTCCCCCTGCTTGTGTTCCCTCTCTCGCTGTGTCTCTCTCTGTGAAATAAATAAATAAAATCTTTAAAAATAAATAAATAAATAAAAATAAAAATTCCAGGGAAAAGAAAAAGTAGGACCACTCCAAAAGCATTGTAAATGCTGCATATGCCTCCAGAGACAAAGTTGCTCTCTATCATTTATTTAGTATGCTAACAGGTAAGTGTTCTTGAAACAGTTATTCTTTTTAGTTGACTGTGCTCTATACTGAATTGCAGACAGACATGTACCTAAGCTATTATTATGAGGATTACTACTCAAAACACCCAAGATTCTCTTCAATAAACTCTCTGTCATTCTCCAGGGTAAGCCTAGGGCAGAAAAAAAACAACAACAACAACTATGAATCTCAGTTACAGAAACATCTTATTTAGCTTTATGACTTATTATGAGAGAAAAGTTAAACATTTTGGAACATTTTGGAATGGGATACATACAATTAACTGATGCCTCTGTTATGCATATTTCAAGGAAAAATAGCATATTCTTAAAGATTACAATTCATTGGACAATTCTACAAGAAAC
Organism: Leptonychotes weddellii; assembly: GCF_054177405.1. Classification (NCBI taxonomy): domain Eukaryota; kingdom Metazoa; phylum Chordata; class Mammalia; order Carnivora; family Phocidae; genus Leptonychotes; species Leptonychotes weddellii. Next base: position 53,881,477 of record NC_138370.1, on the reverse strand, counting down.
CTTTCCACTGACCATCTGTCCAAACTGTGTGTTTAAGTTCTGAGACATTTAAAAAGAGAATCATGTAGTTAGTTCCCAGTTGCTAGGGGAAAAAAGACTGTGGTTCCAAATATCATCTTGAGTCACGTTAATCTTGGTGATTATCTTTTGTGTGAACTTTTTTCATAATATGATTAGATGAAATTTGTGAAAAATTTGAAATCCCCTTTGGATTACATCTACTCCCAAAGAATTTTTGGTGGCAGGTGTGTTTCACATAATATGTACATATTTGAATGGTGACTAGAAATTAGATTGTAATGTTTATTCATCAAATAATAAAGAGACTAAATAATATAATTAGATATATGTCATGAAATTCTTCCTGGGATGGAGAGAAGCTTTATGTCTTTCTCATTAATGTTTTGGACAATGATTATCTTATCTTTTATTTTAAATGGATTTTTTTTCCATTTTGCTTCCCTTTGATCCCCAAGTTTCAAATAAGACACATAATGACCATATTTCATTCAGTTTTCTCAATACAAGTAAAAAATTCCATTTTTACCTGCAGCACTACCAATGATAGAGCAGATAATGGCATTAATTGTCATTACTCCAGACACAGGTGAATTGGTTCTCATATTTTCCAAGAATTCTAATGAGTTCCCAACTGAACCTTAGGAAAGGTAAATTCAATGTACGGATATAGATATCCCAGAAGCTTCAAAACAGTATTATGATTATATTTGGGATGTTCTATGAGAACAGTACAAGAAGCAATCTCCTCAAGAAGTTGTATTTCAGGGGCGCCTGGGTGGCTCAGTCGGTTAAGCATCTGCCCTCGGCTCAGGTCATGATCTCAGGGTCCTGGGATAGAGCCCATCAGGTTCCCTATTCAGTGGGGAGCCTGCTTCTCCCTCTCCCTCTGTCTGCCGCTCCCCCTGCTCGTGCACTCTCTCTCTGTGTCAAATAAAATCTTAAAAAAAAAAAAAAAAAGAAGTTGTACTTTATTTTTTTTTATTTTTTTAAAGATTTATTTATTTTGAGAAAGAGAGAGAGAGAGTGGGGAAGGGGCAGAAGGAGGGGAGAGAGAAAATCTCAAGCAGACTCCCTGCTGAGCACAGGGCCGGATGAGGGGCTCCATCTCACATCCCATGAGATCACGACCTGAGTTGAAATCAAGAGTCAGATGCTAACCGGCTGAGCCACCCAGGTGCCCCTAAATACTAAAAGCAAATGAAGCACCGATAAATTATATTCTTTACACTGACCATAACTATCTAAGATTGTAAAGAAAGTATATGCTATTTGCATAAAAAGTTCTTATTCTAATACTATTCACAGTAGTTTCCTCCTTCTCCACGTTGAACTCAAGGTAGGCTCATGTTGAAGAGGCAGATATTTTACACTAGAAAAGTAACTATGTTGACATACAGGGTCAGCCCTGCATGAGTTCCGAGGCTTCTAGAGATCTACAAACTCCATGACTCTACCTTAGAACAATGAGCAGCTGGGGACAACTCGGGATTTCTCTGAAGATACATTTACACCTTCCAACACTGAGGATGTTGGTACTAAGCATGCCTTGTGTCCATCGGGGAAACTCAAGCAAACTAATAAATTGTAGATTTCTAAATACCAATGTGCAGTGACTCTCATTTAACTACCTACCTTACTAAGCAACAAGGACCTGTCCACAGTGACCTCCCCAGTATCTCAGTTCAGAACAGGATGGGCCAAAAGTCTAGATCCTCTGCAGGGTAAACACATGCTTTCCAGATATGTTTCAGAAATATGAGAACAAAGGTCAGGACAAGCCAAGAAGAACAGTGAAGTGGTTTTGGCCTCTATGAGGCCTCCAGCTTCCTCTTCCTCTTCTCCTTTCTTTCTCCCTAAGTAACAACATCACCAGCTTTAAATAGCTACTAAGCTTAATGAGTTTCCTCTCCAAAATCATGTGTATTTTAGAAGAAACAAAACCCATGAATAACTGAATGCATCATCTTCCCAAAAAACCTCCCTCCCTTGATTGCCTAACTCAGTGCATAAAAAAATAAATCTACCCAGTCATTCATTCCAGCAAACTGAGTCAGATGAGTCTTCTTCCTCTCCCACATTCAATCAATTAACAAGCTCTGACACATTTTTTTCTCATAAATGATTCTCAAATCCATCACTTCTATACACCTACTAATCTGCCCTAGTTCGGATCTTCATTATCTTTTGCCTAAAAGAAAACAGTCTCCCCAGCTTCAAATGCATCCATTTTAATCCATTCTCTATTCAGATGCCAAAGGAAGTGCTTCAACAAACAGATCAGATCCCAACACTCTCTTGTTGAAAATCCATCATTGCTTTGAACAGAGAATCCTTCTTTCATTTACGCTCATTCAGCATGTTCTGTTGTCTATCTTCTCTATCCCAAACTGTTCCATGGCATTCTCCAGTCTGTATCAGAATAGGTAATTTCTTTCTTCATGATTCCGTGAAGACTAGAGAAAAATGTTATTTCTCTGGTTCAGACCTTAAGATGTGGTGTTCATCACAACTTGTCTATAAAGTTAATTATTTTTTATCATATTTGCTAGCACAACAGATCCATACAATGCTGGAACCAACTGGATTAATCTCATGCATCATGCTTCTCTAGGGAAAGTCTCCTAGGAATAACTGCTCTCTCTCCACACCACTCTCAGGCTACAGGAAAGATTTCACTGTTTATTTTACCTAAGAAGTTTTCTGAACCAGATGTAAATCCCTGACTCCAGATAATTCCTTTTTCTTGTTGTTGTACTTACAGACATACCATTACTATAGCCAACAGGTGTTTAGCTGGTCTATACTTACACCTGTACCAACTGGAGTGAGCCAGATTTTAACCCTGGAGAAATCCAACCAAACTAAGATACATCATAATGAGGTACATTAGAAAATGTATCATATTCTAGAGACCACCTGATTATTACTCTGTCAGTAATGTATTAATGTGGCCATCACATCTTTTCTTTACCTTCGCCTATTACTTCTTACTCATACTAAACTTAACATATATTGAAACCTTACCGTAGGACAGATGCTATGTTCACTACATTTATAGTGCAATGGCTTTGATTCTCCTAAGCTAAGTAAAATGGAATCTCTCAGGTCCTTTTCTCTTTGCTCAACAAAAAAAAAATGGAAAATTGATATTTTTTGATTACTACACTAAAAACTCTTATCTGTAATAGTGACAATTCAACTTTCAAAAGTTATTTTAAAAGTCATTTGGCAAGTAAATATCAAATGTGGTACAAGAATAAAACACAGAAAAGCTATTCCACAGTTTACTCAACTATGGCAGAATGCTGAGGGAGTTGGCCAAGCTGCATTTTATGCACTAAGCACCAAGACTATCTGTGCTCCATAAAACATTTCAGATCTCATTAAAACCAAGTGAACAATGCCAGTAAGAGCATCTAAGGCCAACTTTAGCTTTCTTCTATATTGGGTTAATTTAACCTAAAAAAAAAAAAATTCCACAGACCTTTAACTTTCAATTACAATGCCATCTTGTGGAAAACACTGAAGTAACACAAAAGACTCATTAACATCTTGATACAATAGTTAGCAAACCACTGTGAAAACATAGTAGATATGTGAGAACTTTGTACACCAATGGGCAATGTTGAGATCAAAGTTTTCTAATTCTACAAGATAAAAATCACTCCGAGATGCAAAACTATGTTCCATACCATTAGGATCCAGTCAACTACATTGTCATAAGGAAGGGAGGTAGACATACCAATGTGTCATTGTCAGATTGCAGCAAGGAAAGAAACATATGAAGACAAATTTGTCTAGCGTCTGAATTAATAGTCTATTTTGTAGATAATTTAGAACTTGTTCCAGCTGTTCCAGGCCAGCTAGACAAAAGCTGAAGACTTTTAGTGGCCTCAGGAAATTTATTTGTCACGAGGTATCCGGCTAGTGCATTGGGAGTTATTGGGAGACTGTTAGTTTTATGTGATCCGTATGAATTATAACCAGGTTGTACCCAATAATAATCTAGTTCTACTATGTTAATAACAAAGTCTTTGAAATACAAGCTATCAAAAGAATTGGCTGAGAAGCAGCTTTACTTCAGAAATGAGTAATGGTATTAGATTAGTAATGTAAGTTGAGGTACAGAGCACAGTTTATGAATGCAGGATGTGTAGCCAGACTAGCTGAGTTTAAGTCTAGCTCCTTTACTTTGCTAACTGTAAAATCTTGAACAAACTAATCTCTGTCTCAATTTTCTAATCTACAAACTGGAAGTGATAATAATACTCATCTCGATGGGTTACAATGGGGACTAAATGAACTAAAAAATTCAAGTCAGTTCCAATGACTTGTAGGCCAACTTCCCTCCTAGCCCTAGCATGTCATGCCAAAGGTAACAATAACTTCAGTGCTTTGGGGGGAAGGGGAGTGTTGGTGAAAATAAGCCTCCTTATTGGCTTACGGGTCATTAGAACTGACTTCCAGTTCTGACCCTACCACTGATGAGCTGAATGACCTTGAGTAATAATAATTGTCAACATTTAATCACTTGTCTGATTAACTTGTAGGCACTTGTCTGATCACTGTGCATGTTTTAGTTCATTTAGTCCCCATTGTAACCCATTGAGATGAGTATTTTTCCAAAGAAGACATCCAAATGGCCAACAGACACGTGAAAAAGTGCTCAATATCGCTCGGCATCAGGGAAATCCAAATC
>NC_138370.1:53838902-53876257 GCF_054177405.1 Leptonychotes weddellii | reverse complement strand
GCTGTGAATTGTGTAACACTGATGAATCACAGACCTGTACCTCTGAAAAAAATAATACATTATATGTTCAAAAAAGAAGAAGATAGTAGGAAGGGAAAAATGAAGGGGGGGAAATCAGAGGGGAAGATGAACCATGAGAGACTACGGACTCTGAGAAACAAACTGAGGGTTCTAGAGGGGAGGGGGCTGGGGGGATGGGTTAGCCTGGTGATGGGTATTAAAGAGGGCACGTATTGAATGGAGTACTGGGTGTTATACGCAAACAATGAATCATGGAACACTACACCAAAAAAAATAAATTAATTTAAAAAATAAAAAATAAAAAAAAATAAGGAGGAATAAGTCACACAAGCAGCTACTTTTTAGATCAGTAAATGACTTTTGCTCACCAGTTAGTATTCAGATTTCACTTGATTCATTTTGGGGAGGCAACAAATTCAATAGAGTGTTTAGGAGCAAGAGATGGAAAAGGAGAGAAAGTAAGAAAAGTTTTGTTTAAATACCAGTACCAATATTGTGTTTTTAAAAATAAAGAAAAAGATTAAAAATGAAAAACAGTAGCAACAAAACCTATCTAAAATAGTTTTTTTTTTTTTGTTTTTTTTAAAGATTTCATTCACTCATCCGACAGAGAGAGACACAGCGAGAGAGGGAACACAAGCAGGGGGAGTGGGAGAGGGAGAAGCAGGCCTCCAGCTGAGCCGGGAGCCGGATGCGGGGCTCGATACCAGGACCCTGGGATCATGACCTGAGCCGAAGGCAGACGCTTAACGACTGAGCCACCCAGGCGCCCCTAAAATAGTTTTAAAACACAAGTTCTATGCTTCTTGTCTTTCAAAGCAGCAATAACAAAAAAAAAGTTGCCAAGAGAAGTGAAAGATACTTATCTGTATGAGAATCAAAGAATATCCTTTTTTTTTTTTTTTTATTAAGAGAGGGAGGGTGCAGAGGGGCAGAGGGAGAGTGGTAGAGAGACAGAATCTTAAGCAGGCTCCATGCCCAGTGCAGACCCCAACATGGGGCTCGATCCCATGAGCCTGATATCATGAGCTGAGCTGAAATCAAGAGTCAGACACTTAACCGACTGAGCTACCCAGAAGCCCCAAAGAATATTCTTTTGTTGAAAAAATACATCTTTTATTCTAAGAGTTATTCTAATATTGCGTTGATTGCTATATTTTCTTTCTAGTAGATCATTTCCCGAAGACATTTTTCTGATAAACACTATTTTCTGTGAAAAGCAATGTAAGTAAAATAAATAAATTTCTATACCAAGATAAGCAATTATATCTACAGTAAACCACATCATGGGCAAATTATTATTAACCTGTTTATCTGATTTTCTATTGTCCTTTTGTTCTATTGTTCAAAACTGGTACTACTCTATGCATAGAATGTGTCGGTTAAGTTTGGCCATAAGATACAATGAAACCCGAAATAATAGTTGCTTACACAAGACAGAAGTCTATTTTTCTTGTATTTAAAAGAAGTCAGAACGTGTGGTGTCCATGGCTAGTAGAGTAGTTCCTTAAAGCTGTGCTCAGACCCAGGGTCCTTCTAGCTCACCTCCAGCCATTCGTGAAGGAAGACCCTTTGTATCATGGTCCACAGTGGCTGCGAGTCCTATAATCACAATGCCCACTAACTAGGCAAGAGAATTGAAAAGGGAGCATAGCCTCCTGAAACACCTTATACATATCAGTCCTCTTCTCATTGACAGGAACCAAGTCATTGGTCACCCTATGAATCAATAGAACTGGAAACTAGTGTTGTCTGAGCCGTACTTTTACTCACGAAGACAAAGTGAATTTTAAGAAACAGCCAGGAGACTCTGCCTCAGGAAGGAGATCAAATAATGTAGAAGAGAAGCGGCTGCTGCAGATGGGCAGGATTTCATTTGTATTGATTGTGACCAGGAAAAACTGTGGCCAAAGGAGGAGTGGCTCTGTGTAGGCTGTGAGCAGGTGGGAGATGCGGACTAGGTGGACTGTGTTTTGATTTCTGTTCATTTGTACCTTCCTGGTAAGGCACTTAGAGTCTGGCTAAAAAATAACTTCCAGGATCTAGTGATCAGCCATAACACCCAGGTAATAACACGTCCGGACCCAGGTGTGCAGTTTGGGATTGTTTCCGCTTCGAATCAAAAACTACAGCCTGATTCTGTTTCTTAGTTTAAATATATAGTTAGAATTTACAAGTCAGAAATTGTACTTATGTTTAGTGCCAGAAAGAGTGCAAATGCAAGGTCTGGAGAGGCAACGTGTTGCAATAGTTACACGTGTGAACTTGGAAGCCTGACTGCCTGAATTCCAATCCTGGTTCCTCTTTTTACTAAAAGTATGAGTTGGACAAGTTATTTAACTTATCTCTATGCCAGATTCCTCATCGACGAAAATGGGGATAATAACAAAATCTACTTGATAGAGTTGGTGTAAGGATTAAATGAGCTTACAAATGTAAAGCATTTATAACAGGTCCTTGCACATGGTAATTATTTAAAGAAAAAATGTTAGCCCTGAACAACGACAGACTTGTATTCTGGAAGAAGACCACATACTCTAACCCACAACCATTAGGTGATGGCGACAAAGTCAAAACCAGAGCCTGAGGAACAGTTTGATGTTAATGCAGGGAGGGGCCGTTTGGTTTTGTCATACTCAATCTGGAGCGGATTCTCCCCTTCTGAAGAGTATGAGACCGTAACATATTCCTACTGCTACAACACAACTCAGAAACTGGTAAGTGAAAATGATTGGCTATTATAAAGAAGGACAAAGAGATCAATGTCAGCGAGTAATAGTACCCTACAAAGGGAGAAAACGTTATAGGACAAAAGAAGTGGCAGGCATTTTAAGAATGCGGTATATACAGAAGGAATTACCTCAAGTTTCATACACTGAGGAACAAGGACAGTTGGTCTGTAGAAATGCATTTGAATGGTGACTGTCTAAAGTATAACCCTTGAATGCTCTCACTGACTGTGGATTCTACCCAGCTATTACTGAATGCCCTGAAGCAGGATGCCTTGTAATGTGACAAAAACCAGGTTGGCAGACCCTGCAGAACATGGATTACCAAAGGACTGCCCTTACATTTTAGTTAGCCATGAAAATACTTTTTATAGAGGAAATTACAATTTAATACCAGAACACTAATCTAAAGCATTTGTGATATATTTACACATGAGAACATATATGATTTTCTGCTTAAATTAATTATATAATTTTCAGTTCATCCTATGACTTGACAATACTCATCTTATTTGGTTGTCATTATAAAGTACAGAGTTAGAGAATCTCTTCAGGTTCTGTCCTGGACACCTGAATTGGCTAGACTCCCAAAGAAAATTATACTTTCCTGATGCCCACGGTGAGCAAAGAAGACAAACAGCATCCCAAGCAGAAGGTGCCTTCATCTGGCCGATTCACATCCTAACTGTGCTACATGCAATATTTCTTCCGTAGCAAAGAGAGAAAAAATCATTTTAATAAGAAATGTTCTGTTAATAAACCCATGTATGATAGAAATGTCTTTAAAGTCATCATTGATAAAACTCTGATAGAAGAATACCTTACATGATAAAAATGTCATATTCTTAAAGTTTTACCTCATATTTAAAGAATTACTTCTCTTTAGCTCAGATAAATTATTTGAAGAGGAAAACAAAGACATAGGTGAGGTAATTGGTTTTGTAAATGACCTATATGGAACTTGGGGTCATGCCTGAGTCATATTTATATCCTAGAATGAGACTAGCCAAACAATATGCAAAAATGTATGCATGTTTTTAAAACAATCACGTAGGCCAAGACAATCCTTACCATATGTTTTTTACACAGTCATGTGTCTGACTGTGAATTACTGATTCCAATTTTCTGTTCAACAAATATTTATTAGCACCTCCTTTATGCCAGGCACTATTTTAGATGATGGAGAAATAATGGAAACCAAAACAATGTTCCTATCTCCATGGAGTTTGCATTCTACTTAATTTGTCTAGAAATCATGAAAATTTTCCAATGAGATAGAATTTACTCATTAGGGAATTAATTCCAGAATTCTATGCCAGATATTTCCCAAAATATCTAATGAAAGGTAAGGCCTAGCAGAACACTAGAAGCAGGAGAACTAAGACATTACTGCTCATCAAATGAGTAATAATGGGTAAGATGAATTCCTTCTCACATGAATGAAGACAAAGAAATCAGACACTTCTTAAAGGAAAGGAACCAGGCTGTCCACACATCCCGGTCTCCACCACAAGCTGAGAGCCACCAACAAGCAAATACAGGCTGCTTATCCAATATGGGTTTCTTTCATGAAACTATAACACCTATATCCTTTACCAGCCCACATATACATGAACACTACATGCACAAGCAAACAGCGAGAAGACTACTCAAAATTGAAAATTTATCAATTAACACGGGAAAGATCCTGGAATTCAGATCCTTAAAAGAAATCCAGGCGTTTGGAACTGGTGATCCCATAGTAACAAAAGCTTCCTGTAGGTAAAACTATAGTGTTGTCCTTAAAATATCATTAGGAATTTAAAAATTTAGAAAACACAGTTGGGAACTCACAGTTCCGGGGAGATGGCCACCAGACATGGCTTCCTCTCCTTCCATTCCCAGCTCCACTCTCACTGCCTTTCCTGAGCCAAAGTCCAGACAGGTATAAGTGAGTTATTGGTTAGTCTTCAAGATAAGAGAACTAGTGTGGGTTTTTTCAACTACAGATTGAGTGAGGGCCTGGAGACCAGCTTTAGAGAGTGCTGGGGTGAGGACCCGGAGAATACTGAGCTATAGACTTATGTGGGACAACTGCCACTTGGACTACTCCAAGAGATGATTTTAAAGGAACCTCACAGTATGTTTAAAGGGACCCCATACAAAAAGAAGGAGATAAAAACAAGTAAACAACGTGTGGGTGACAAACAACCACTGTAGATAGTTGGTGGCCAACAAAAACTATAATCAGAATACCTGAGGAGATACAGGTGCAACTCAAAGAAAAAAAGTGCTGGAGAAAACAATAGTAAAAAACTAATTTGTAAAATTAAGATTTCCAATGTAAAGGATTCAGTAGGTGAATTTAAAGAGTATGTGGATACTGTTGAGACCTGTTTTGGTAGTTTAAAAAATCAGGTAAAGGAAATATTTTAATAATGGAGAAAAGACACAAGGACATAAAAATCATGATATATCCTGCTAAAAATGCCTGAACTCCAAGTACAGAAAGAAAATATATTACACTATTCCATCGACAAAGAACAAGTTATCTGCAAAGGAAAAATTGATCAGACTTGCATGTGACTTCTCACCTGCAACAACAGAAGCAAGAAGGTATTGGAAAAACATCTAGAGACTGAAATTCAAGAACTGCACCCCAAAAATTCTGGACCAAGCTAAGGAGTCATTCATCTGTTATGCAAAGAGTCTGAGTGTATTAGCATAACCCCCAACTGAACTAAAAAGAGAGGAGAGACCTAACGATGGGAAAATGGAGAGTCAATAATGGTGACCAGTGATTCTTGTAACATACTTACCAACAGATAATCCAAGGGGAAAATAGCATAATTAATGGTAATAATTACAGCAAACAATACTTAATGACTGTTTACATATCAAAAGCTATGTTTTAAGTACTTTTCATTTAATTCCGACAACAAACCATGATTTTTATTTTTTATTATTTTTTATTGAAGTATAATTAACATACAGTGTTATAGGAGTTTCAGCTGTATGATATAATGATTCAACGATTCTATACAAACTCAGTGCTCATCATGATAAATGTACTCTTGATCCCCACCACCTATTTCATCTATCCCCCACCCACTTCCCCTCTGGCATCCACCAGTTTGTCCTCTGTATTTAAGAGTCTGTTTTTTGTTCGTTTGTCTCTTTCCTTTTCTTGTTTCTTAAATTCTACATATGAGTGAAATCATATGTATTATAGTGACTTCAAAACTAGGAGTTGTGGGTGGAGGGCAATAGAGTAAAATGTCTCAACCGAGAGGGAGTAGGAAGAGAAGAAGGAAAATACTCCAAATCTGTATCTGGTGTGTGTGTGGTGGTGGGTGGGGGAGATAGGTGAGGAAGCAAATTTCTCCTGAGGGAAAATGGTTATTATCCACAAAAAAATAAAGTTATGTATATCAGTTATGTAATGAATTCTCCTATTAAAAGACAGAAATTGTCTGAATTAAAAAGCAAAACTCAGCTACAAGCTATTAATAAGAGACTCACTAAAATCAAAGTGATAAAAAAAACTTAACCATAAAAAGACTGGTAGAGCAAAAACAATGTAAATGGAAACAAACAAACAAAAAAGAATGGCAATAATACTATCAGATCAGGGGGAAACACTATAAATAACCACACAGGTCAAGTGGAATATCATATAATTATAAAAGATATAATTTATGAAGAGACACGATGTCCATAAACATGCAGATACAAAAATATAGTAGCTAAATACCCAAAGGCGCATCTTTTCATGTGCCTATTGGCCAACTCTGTGCATATCTTAAAAACATTGATCATACACTTTAAATTTGTGAATTGTATGATACGTGAATTATATTTCAATGAAGCTGTTACCAAAAAATATTTTAAAATGAAAGGAAGGGTGGATATTAAAAATAGGAAAAATTTATAAATAGAAATCATAAATAGAAAGAAGAATTTAACTTTCAAAATCAAGGAAATTAACTTAACAGCTATATATAGAATCTAACATTCCTCAATTAAAAAAGTTATACTTTTTAGTATGAACATGGGGTATTAATAAAAACAAATCATATAGTTAGCCACAAGGAAATCTTGTGTTTTTTTTTTCTTACAAAGATCTTACAGATTAGATATGCTGACCATGTTCTACTAACTTTAGAAATGCTAAATAATCGCAACCTATTTCAAGCTAACAAATATACTAAGATAACCCATGGATCAAAAAGGAAAGCAAAACTGAAATACAAATTACATGAAAAGCATAAAAGTAAGTAAATACTATCTAAGAATACATGGGCTATAGCAAAAGCTATATTCAGGAAAACATGCAGTTTTTAGTGCCTTTATTATTAAAGATGAAAACATATTAACAAACATTGTACTTACAAGAAACAGAGATAGATTTAACAAAAATTTACTTTAAAAGTTGGAAGATGAGGGCGCCTGGGTGGCTCAGTTGGTTGAGCTACTGCCTTCGGCTCAGGTCATGATCCTGGAGTCCCGGGATCGAGTCCCGCATCGGGCTCCCTGCTCAGCAGGGAGTCTGCTTCTCCCTCTGACCCTCCTCCCTCTCATGCTCTCTGTCTCTCATTAAAAAAAAAAAAAAAAAGTTGGAAGATGAAATTAATATGAATCAAGGTAGAAATTAATTAAAACCAGTGAGAATGAAAAAATTCAAAACTTCTTTGAAGATACCAATGAAGCAGATAGACCACTGCTTAAGGAGGGGCTGGACAGCAAAAAATATACAGGATTCAGATTGAAAAAAGAGACATAATCTGCCATGGCAGACATAAAATGAATGAAAACATTATAACTGGAACTATGGCAATAAATTTTTAAATGAACAGAAAATAAAATATTTCATAGCAACATCTAAATTTCCAAGTTGGACATAAGAAGGAGTAGAAATCTTCAAATATATCAATTACCTATGAAAAGACTGGAAAGGTGATGAAAAATTTATTTTATAAAGATCCTAAATTAGATGGACTCAAGGCAAATTCAATCTAACCTCTAACTTTTAAACAAATATTTTCAAAGTTTTAAAATACTCAACAATGTGAAAGCACATGCAAAATTCAATTGATTTTAAAAAGATAACATAACTTTAATGCCAAACCCTAATAAAGATCAAACAAAAAAAGAAACTAATTTTAATTATTTCAATGCAAAATTTTAAATAAAATATTAACAAACAGAATTTAGTCCTGTGTAAAAAGACTAATATCCCATGCCTCACGTGGGGTTTATGCAAAGAATATGAATTAGTATGTTATCAGATTTCCTAAAATTGAATCGCATATGCATATTTCTTAATTTTTCTTAATATGCGTATGAGTGATTCAATTTCGGGAAATCTGATAACATCAATTTTACCAATAAACAAAGGGAGAAAATCTTATAATCATATCATTAGACATAGGAAAGGTATTTGATATATTTCATATATTCCTAAAAGGAATTCTAAGTAAAATAGAAATAGAGAACACTAATGACTTATAATGACAATTACCTAACAAAAATCAACAGCTAATATGATCCCAAATATTGGAACACTAAAACAATTCAAATTATAATTGGGGATTGCATAGGGAATTACAGTATCATTTGATACTAACTTGGAGGTTCTCATAAATATAATCAGACAAGAAAATGAAATTATCTGTATAAATAATGGAAAAGAATATATGAAACTGTGTGATGAATGAATGATACGATTTTACAATTTGAAAACTCAAAAGACTCTAGGTTTAAAATTACCCTTAATAAGATAATTTGACAAATTTTTGCACATGAGAATAGTTTGAAAAAGTCAATATTTATTCTCCATTTCACCAATAAGTAATTTGAAAGGAAATGAGAAAAAATATTTGCAAGAGCAACAAAAGCATAAAATTTTTAGAAATAAATTTAACAAGAAAGTCCTAAGGTCTATATGAAGAAAATAATAAAATGATTTTGAAAAACTCAAGAAAAAAGATGTAATGAAATGGAGATGAATTGTATTTTCTTGGATAAAATGATACTGAAGTTCATATGGAAAAATAAATTCCCAATAATATCTAAGAACATAACAACAACAACAACAAAAAAAGATTACTGGAAAGGAAAGAGATTTGTCTTATAAGATATCACAAGATAATGATTATATTGATATGTTACCAGCATGGGAACAAAAATAAACAAATAATCAGTGGAAAGATATAAATCCATATAACATGCATGTGTGTATATGCATATATACATATACATATATATTTCTGCACAAACATTCATGACAAAAGTTGTAGTTTGATACTGGTTTTCTTAAAATGATGGACTATATATAGATTATTGACATAACCAGCTACACACTTTAAAAGGTCAAATCAGACCCCTATCTTACTTTCGTCATATATAAAAATTAATTTCAGATGACGTGAAGCTTTAATGTAAAATTTTTAAATTTAATTTACATTAAAAAAAATCTTGTTAAGGAAAACTAATTTACAAAACCAATATAAGAAGAATCATACCAAAAAGCTAAGAGATTACATAAACAAATACACAAATAAGACTTTTATGACTACAAAGGAACCCTAGAATACATAAAAATGTCATAGAAACATTCCACTTTATAAAAAAATGTATAATACAATATGACAAAAAAAATACACAAAATAATTGATACCTACTAGCAAGGGGAAAAAAATAAAAGCAAAAATAAATAAAAAATAAAAACACTTTCCATTAAGATTGAAAAACATACTTTTATGGAACAGTGACTGTGGCAAGTACTAAAAAGTCACAGTTCATTATTTTACATTTTTATGTCTATTCTAAAAGTTTCAGTTATAAGTACTCGAAAACTTTTCTTAATGATAAAAATAACCATAATGGTTTTCATTTCAAACTCCAGAACCAGTATATTGTGTCATCATAAAGCTTGCTATTATTTTAATTTTCCAACTATGTTTTTTACTTCTCACATCTCTCTTGCCTTCACTAGGATTGTAGCTCTCATTTGCGGTTACGATGAGGAAACTGTGAGTTCCTAACCAAGGCTAAATGCAATGTAAAAGCAGGACGGGCGTGGCCACAGTTACAGGACTTGAGGCAAATGGCTGGATCTTATAAGGAATGCAGTCCACGGTATTGTAATAGCACTGTAAGGTGGCAGAAGCAGCTACACCTGTGGTGAGCACAGCATAATGTCTAAACTTGAATCACTGTGTTGTACGCCTGAAAGTAATGTAACATCGTGTGATAACTACAATCAAAATTTTTTTAAGAAAATAGCTGGATCTTTTCATCCAGATCATCTTCTGATCTAGACATCCAGCAGGTCTCCGTTACATTCAAAAGAAAGTTAGATTAGAACGAAAGGAAAGCTGTTATATGAAAGCTATTATTTTTTAAAAATAAGCATTAATTGGAGCCTAGAGAGATAAAGGTAATGATCAAAGTAATAGACTAGATGCCTTCAGGTATTTGCTAGGAAACCTGTGCCCAGTGAAGAGGAAACTGTACCTACCAGAGAAATGGGCAAGAGCCCGTGAATCGGTAGGTGTAAGAGAAATTGGGCACAAAGAAAAGCCACTTGCAGGAAGCTAATATTTGATGATATATAGAGCAGAGCAGTATCTGTCTGACAAATTCAAAGTGCTGTTTGTAGAGTGTTATTTACATAAACTAGATTTGGCAACAAGACAACTATAAATTTTCTGAGGTAACTCTTAAGTTTTTGATCAAGCCACAAAGGTCACCTATTCATACACAGAAGTTAAGAACACAGATTCTGGAGCCCAATAAAAGACTGCCTCTAGTCTCATCTCAGATTCCCTGCTTCCTGGCTGTTACCCTGGGTAGTCCACTTCACTTCATTGTGTCTCAGTTTCCACATCGGTTAAGCAGCGATCATCATAGTACCTGCTTCACAAGCTGGTTTCAAGGGTTAAATGGGAAAACATGTATAGGACTTAGAACAATCCCTAGCACATATAGGCACTAATAAGTGTTAGCTATTGCTATTATCTTATATTCAGTCATCCAAACTATATTTGAGTATCTACCACATGCCAGATGCCATATTAGCACTGGAAACACAAAAGTAATAAGAAATGTAGCCTTGACCTCAAGGAGTCTAATGAGAAGATGGACAAGTAAGCGGCAACTGGTAAGTCACACTGGCACGGAGTGTTAGGTACATGCAGAGTCCTTTGAGAAAACACAGGAAGTGACGTAGTTCAATGGCAGTCAACACAAACCCCCTTCCAGAAGGGACCATTAAGATGACTCTTGAAGAATGGAGAAAAAGTGAAGCGCACAGCCTACTACGTGATAAGAGAATGAAGCATCATGGCGTTAAAGAGAGAAGCTCAAGTACTTTTGTAACAGGTGGAGTTAAATTGGGGGCGGGGTGAGGATGCAGGGAGAGAGTGGGACTAATGTTAGTGAAATAAGCGGGGGCAAGATAGGAAGGGTATCGTATGTCTGGGAATTTGACCATGATTTTGAAAGCTTTTAAGTCAGGAGTGACAAGCTCAGATGGCCCTGAACCCTGGGTCTAAGATGGATTGACGACGGTGACACCAGAAGCAGAGGCCACGTTGAATGCCATGTCAGTCATCTGGGGAGAACTGATGATAGCCTATTCTAAAGCACTGTTGATAGAAAGAAAAATAGAACAGGTTTCAATTTAAAATAAATAAGTTACAGGGATGAAAAGTACAGCATAGGGAATATAGTCAATAATATTGTAATAACTTTGGCGACAGATTGTGACTACACTTATAGTGAGCATTGTGTAATGTATAGGATTGCTGAATTATTATGTTGTACACCTTAAATTCATATATTATATGTCGGCTATACCTCAATTAAATTTTTTTAACTAAAAAAAATGAAACCTGTGTGTCCTTAGTATGTAGGATATAGATTATCCTGTACCCTCAGGGAGAGTGTATAGAATCAGAAGAGCAGAAGGTTAACTGTGGAGCATGTATTTTTAAGGGGCTTTAAAAATATGTGTGGAGAAAATTCGAAAGTTAGAGGTAGACCAATATTTTAATACAGAACATATTTTCTCATATCTGAACAAATAAAGGGAAAATGAGCCCAACAAATTAGGTGTGTTCTGAAGGATAATGAAACATTAGCAACAACTGCAAATATTTGTTTTTTATTTGAAAAACTGTAAGAAGCACTATTTAGACTTACGGTTCCACAACTGTGTATCAAATGCAAAAAGATACTTTCAGATCTCACCACAATTAAAGTAAGAATGTACTCACCAAGTCAGGTATGAAAAATTTATTTCAGTGTCAGCCTTTATCTATTTCCTAGAGCAGCCAAACACTAATCATAATATGACAGTTGGAGAATAAAGACTAACCATATAGCTGAGTCAGTGTATCAACTGCTGTGCATTTAAACAGACAAAATATACATTTTTTAAATTAAATGTTAATTTATAGAATTCACATGGTAACATTCAAATGGAGCACAGAAAAACACAAAAGATCCCAAGCTTAAGCATTCTTGCCACAGAATAAACTTCCAATTAAGAATTTCTTCCTGGGGTGCCTGGGTGGCTCAGTTGGTTGAGCGACTGCCTTCGGCTCAGGTCATGATCCTGGAGTCCCAGGATCGAGTCCCGCATCGGGCTCCCTGCTCAGCAGGGAGTCTGCTTCTCCCTCTGACCCTCCCCCCTCTCATGCTCTCTCTATCTCATTCTCTCTCTCAAATAAATAAATAAAATCTTTAAAAAAAAAAAAAAAAGAATTTCTTCCTGGCAGGATCACTAATGTATTTCAAATACCTTACCAACCTAAGTGCATGTAATGCTTTGTATGCTTAGAACTTTCACGCCCTTCAATGATTCCCTCAACATTCTACATCTTTACCTCATTAGGGAAAGAAGGGGACCTTCCACCCTAAGCCAAGTTCTGTCATTTGATTCCAGGAATAAGATTAAAAACTGCCAGAAACAAATAAAATCCTCATTATCAGTAGAAATTAAAAGATGTGCTTTGGCAAAAGTAAGCT
This sequence comes from Leptonychotes weddellii, assembly GCF_054177405.1. Taxonomy (NCBI): domain Eukaryota; kingdom Metazoa; phylum Chordata; class Mammalia; order Carnivora; family Phocidae; genus Leptonychotes; species Leptonychotes weddellii. Next base: position 53,863,493 of record NC_138370.1, on the reverse strand, counting down.
GTCTTGACCTCCGTGACCATCTTTTATTTATGGAAATTGTGACATTTGTTTCTTTTTAAATTTACAACCTTTCCTGCCTGAAGTGTTAAAATAGTATATATTTCAATTAAAATAAAAGAGAAGTAGTCAATGTGCTCCAGACTTTACCAGCTTGTGATGAAAGGAAGAAAAGGTGGGAGGGGGAAGGGAGGGAAGAAAGGAAGCAAGAGAGGGAGGGAGGAGGTAGGGAGGAGGTAGGGAGGGAGGGAAGAAGGAAGAAAGGAAGGAAGGAAGGAAGGAAGGAAGGAAGGAAGGAAGGAAGGAAGGAAGGAAGGAAGGAAAAGAAAGAACAAAAGAAAGAAAAAGAAAGAAAAGGGGGGCGCCTGGGTGGCTCAGTTGGTTGAGCGACTGCCTTCGGCTCAGGTCATGATCCTGGAGTCCCGGGATCGAGTCACGCATCGGGCTCCCTGCTCGGCGGGGAGTCTGCTTCTCCCTCTGACCCTCCTCCCTCTCATGCTCTCTGTCTCTCATTCTCGCTCTCGCAAATAAATATAAAATTTAAAAAAAAAGAAAAGAAAGAAAGAAAAGGTACGCTTCTATTGATGCCTGAATTACAATGGCTCTGAGCCCCCATCTGTTCATAGAACATTGCCACGATCTCTTCAGAGGGTCCCTCCATGTTTCCTGGAGTTCTAATAGATTAACAGTTACCACAAAGCATCTGCTCAGTTTTCCTCTTTTGCTCCAGCACTTCTATTGGGGTGACCACAGAGAAAGCCTCTGTGAAAATGCCAAGTCCATGCCAAGAGCATTCTTGCCTTCTGTTTCTAAAGCCATCTGATTGGCTTTCAGATTCCGTGAGAGGGGTGAGAAGAAATGGCCTTTTCACCCACAAACCTTATTTTGTCACCTGAACGACACAGCAGTGCAGTGTCTGCTCAGAGCCCACAAAGTCTTCCCAGAAAAACAGCTTACTAGGTTGCTGTGTTCATCCCCTACCACAGGGGACCAACCCTGCTTACAGAACAAGGTTAGGAATTAATGTTTTTCCATTCCCTCCATCACTCAATCTGTCTTTCAAAGCCAAGGGCTCTGTGCATGGACACAGACGGGCATGCCTAAACTCCACCCTCAATCACAAAACGAAAGCTCCTTATGTTTCAAACTGTGCATGTTGTAAGATTCGGGATTATTAAATTTGTCACTTAAAAATAAACCTGATATTCCAGTTATGGAATGAATAAGTCACAGGAATAAAAGGTACAGCATAGGGAATATAGTCAATGGTACTGTAATAGCGTTGTATGGTGACACTTGGGAGTCACACTTTCATTATGCTGCCACACAGCATAATGGATAGAGAAGTTGAATGTACTGTGGACTGTACACCTGAACCTAATGTAACATTGTGTGTCAAATATGCTCAAAAAAATTTTTTAAATAAAGCTGATGTAGTTTCTCTTATAAATATATGGAACAGACAATATTCAAATACGAAGAGGTAATGAAACTACTTCAAGAACATGGTGAAGAACATACATAGAGTTGGTCTTCCTCATGGAGGCATTAAGGGGGTCTCTAAAAATACAGTTTTAATGGATACAGGACTGGATTACAGGATGCAAAATACCACCATCCTACTTGGCAACAGAGCTCTTGTCTGAAGGGCTGTACAAGAGCACTCAGGTCCCTTCCCACATTTTGAGAAATGAAGCTGTTACCAAGCATTCAAACTCTACCTACGTTTGTCGAAAACTACAAATCATCATTCTGCCAGGCATAGCTCTAGATATGATGATGATCCAGTTCTATAAAAGCAATTTGGAATGTCACTTACAGACACATGAAAACACATCCATTTCTGAATTAAAGCTTTACATTTTTTGTGTATTTGTAGATAATTAAGCCGCTTGAAAGCCTGAGATATTTAACGATTAGCACCCTTCTGATGAAAACATTTTTCAAATAATTTTTAGTCCTTTTTTATCACTAGCTAATATTTCTGTTATCCCCTTTTATTCAAAACAAAAGTAATATTTCCACTCCTAAGTGAATAACTTTACCTTTTCTTATAATCTTTCTGATTTTACCGGTGGCAAAGACATAGGAAAGTAAAGAGTAAGCCATTCAGAATAAGTAACATTAAAAAATAGTATAATTGCAAGATTTAATTACAGTGGAGAATAATTAATTTTTGTGAAAGCAAGAAAGAAAAGGAAAATAGGGTGAGCTAAAGCATCCTTTGAAATACCTCACAAAGCAACCTGTTAAAACACAAGATTTTGAAGAGAAAAAACAAAAGTGCACTCCTCTGATTCTGGACTCCACATTTGTACAATTGGATTTTAGCTGTCTGTTTTGTTTTTGTTTTTGTTTTTGTTCAGCCTTTTATGTTTTACCTGCACATATGCATGTTTTTAATTTTTAATACCAGGCTATTAAAATGCCACAGGAGAGTATTTCCATTCTTTCTCTTTAAAATCACAGGCCTTACTGGTCACTTTATAAAGTCTTTGAAAGAATGCCTTAACCCACCCCATTTTCCTTCTCTTTTTGTCACACTTATATATAGTGTTATGAGTGCATATGTGATGTATGTGTGTGTGTGCACATACATTCCTATCTATTTTATACACACACACACATAATTTATAATTCTCAGGATAAATTTTTTGCACACTAGTAAAGAGATAATCTCAGAATACTTCTCTGAATATTCTCAACCTCATTATAATCTGTTTTATACTATTATATTTATCTACATCTTTATTAAGTAAAATTCCAAACATATATGATGTCAGAGAAGACAATAAACTCCCATGTCCCCACCATTAAGAAATTATTTCAATTAAGACATGGCTAGTCCCATATATTTTTCCTATTCCCAATATTTTTGTTCTTTAGAAATATACCAGGATCTCACATAGTTCAATGTCCCACAGAGCATTCAACCCCCTCTTAGATTTCCCCTTCACTGTGTCTTTCTTTTCTATCTTCTATTCTTCCCCTTCCAACTTATTCTTTCTCTTATTCCTCCTTTGGAGGAACAGAAAAAGAATAATGGGCTAGAACATAACTCGGTCACGTCTTCTTCATCGTCCCCTTTAGGATGCCCGGGGCTTACATACTACCCAGACACACAAATTGCTGATGTACCAGCTTCCACCTCCTGTGATATTCCTGCTTTACCTACCAAAGACCGTTATCAAAAATAAAGAAAAGGCTGCTTTTAGAAAAATGATTGTTTTTAATTCATGCAGCTGGGTGTATGTCAATACAGGTTGCCTTCCTATTAAAATTTACCCTGGAAATGGGACTCTGAGAGAACAGAGCATTGCACTGGGGTGGGAGGAAAGAATAAAGCTGAGTGTTAAGTTTGCAAGCAGCACTGTGAAAGGTAGGAAGAGCCTGGGCTCCACGCACTAACTGTGAGTCCTAAAAGCAATATGCAGGCGAGACGTGGGTTTCAGGACGCAGAAAAGATCAGCTTTACTGCATTTCGACATTTACTTCAGAGCTGCCCTTGAGCACAGGAAAGAAAAGCCCTGATTTCAGCACCTAGAACTCAGTGCAATTAGTGCCACATTTTAACTACAGCTTGATTAACTGGGCATCTGTGATACGGTCGGGATGCCGAGTCAGCATCATCAGATTATAGTTTTGAGTGAGAGGTTCTGCAAGTTGACTTAGAAAGGAAACACTGTAATGTAATTAGTTGTTTAGGAGCTGGCTATATTAACTATACTTCCAATGTTGCTAATTTTTAGGTGGGATTGTGATACTGTGGGTATAGTTTTTTTAATAGTCCTTAAATACGTATACTGAAATACACAAGTGAAATGACATGTCTGGGACTTGCTTCAGCATAATCTGGGGGAAGAGGAGGAATGTGAAAGAAAGACAAAACAAGACTGGCCTTGAGTTGATGATTGTTGAAGCTAGGCCACAGAAACACGGGGTTCAATTCATTGTCCTCTCTGTCACTATGTTTCAGATTTTACCTAATAGAGATAAGATGTAATGTAAATATTATGTATGTATGTGTATTCTCTCTCCCAATCACCAATCAGGCAACTTAGTATACTATCTGGTATTTTCACAGAAACCTTTTTTCTTTTTCTACTTAAAACAAGTAGTTTGGGAAAGAACAGAGTTACTTGTTCAAAGGAAGTTAATGAACTTGCATTCGCTGTACTGAGAAACCACATTAGTATCAAACTCATGAATATAAACTGCTGAGGCAGAAGGTTCACAGCTGTGAAAGGGAAGATTTTCTAACCAGACAACCAAAGGGAAAGAAAGTGCTGTCTTCTTGATAGATAAGACACTAAACAACCAAATTGACTATTCTGAAAATTGCCAATAAGCCTGAAGGAAAGCCTCCGTCAGGTAGGAATGTTAAGTAAATAGCAGGAAGTGGTGCTGTAACAGGTCATATTGGTATTTGGTTGAGGCAAAAAGAATGGAAATATTACCCAGAAAGGATTTTGTCTTTCAGGCTAAGTACAGAATATGCAATATCCATTTTAAAATAAACTACCAGCCTCAAAGGATCCAGAGGTCCCCACCATCATTTTTTTTTCATGCAAATCAGTTTCCTTATTCCATTTATTTTAAAATATGTAGCAAGAGTTACAGGACAAGTTTTTTTTTATTATTTTTTCCTTTTAAAGCAAATATCTATATTTTAAAATAATGCATCTTGGAATCTGTAACCAATCTATTGAAAGAAAACTTTCTTTCAGAGTAGGACTTGCTTATACTTGTATTAAGGATAATTTGCTTTAATGATAAAACCTGTGAATGTCACCTGTATGAGAACTACTTTCTTCTCACCAGTTTCTGTAGGTGTGGCAGGCAACCTTTCCAAGGCTACCACCAGGTTGCAAGAACACTCTGTTCTTGTTGAGATTAAAAGCAAAGGTTGTGTCCCATCACAGGTCAGGGGTAATATAAAGCTGGTTTTGTACAAAATTCTTTCTCTCCTACAACTTAGTGATAATTTATATTAGCTGGCTTTTTAATAGCTCAGGAGAATTCTGTCCATCAGTCTTTCACACCATAGTGAGAATCAAATAATCTAAAAGAGAGAGAGAGAGAAAGCGAGAACGCAAGAATGCTAGCCAAGCACCAAGCCGGGAAAGGGTAATTCTTGGAGCTCTTGGTTTTGAGCACAATAGTAGTCTTCTATTGACTGTGTGTGTGTGTGTGTGTGTGTGTGTGTGTTGTTGTTGTTGTTGCTTGAATATAACAATAAAGGGTTCATCTTCACTGACAAAAATTTGGTTATTTGTATATTTAATTTTCTATGTGGCACCCAAGACAAGAAGATCTCTGCACTTGTCTGCAGAACTCTTACAAGATTAGATAGAGGCTTTTAACAGGATTGGGTCACATATGCACTCCAGATAGTCTAACAGCACATTACTCTCTCAAGGCTGCATCTTTGAGACAACTCCCTGATATGGGATTGGTGGGTGGAACATTCCAAGGACAGCAGTGGGAGTAAAAAGCTTCCCACTGACTGAGTCCAGCTGCAGGGCAATCTCCAACAAAGGAAACTACCTATCCTGAACTGACCTCCCCAGGCAATTTAAGAAACTGGACAGTTTTCATGTGTCAAGAGCTACATTAGATACTAAATCTGTAATCAGTAAGTCACAATCTTAAATTGTTTCTGTAATTCGCACATCATGCAGATGTGACCTTGCTTACTACTTTGCTGTCAACTGCAAATATTACCATTAGGAGTTGGCTTCCCTGCTAAATACAGTTGTGTGATTTTATCATCACTTCCATGTTTTCCCAAGTTGTTTATTTTCCTCATTTTTGCCAACACATTTTTGTAATCTTGAGTTCCAGAACCTGTGAACACATTGCAAATATAGGAAACTCTATAATAAGAATATACTAAAACCTGTTTTAATGATTCTCACAATATTAAAAAATCATTCATAAAGCACTAATTGGTAGTTAAATAAACAAGATCAGGTATTTATATAAAGAGCACCTTTAACAATAAGATGAATTTTATCAGGCCAATGGTTTGACTGCTGCTGAGACAAAATCACAATTACGGTTAAGAGCCAAGATGGTAAATGCGCAGTCCATTCCCTTGGGTGTCAGAGCTGGGACTGTCTTCTCATTAGTTCTGAGCAAATGAGCTAAGCAGACCCAAACAGATAATGCCCTAGATATTATCAGGATATAGAAAATGAGTCTCCTAGGAGTTGAGCCTCAGTAATAAAGAGACAAAAGAAATACTGGAATAACTGAAATTTTATATTCTATAAATGTCCAGAGTCAAACCTTCTTGAATAGGTAGAGTAATTACCACGGGGAACAAAATTTCCATACCTTTAAAAAGTAAATATGTTTTATGGTTCTCTACAATCCATTATTTTATGAAGGGAATATATCCTTAAATTGTACTGTTCAAACATTTAGTCTTTAAAGAATACATCTAATGACTAGACCAAAAGGCCCTGGAGGCCTTGGTATCTCTAGTACCAAGTACAGTAATGAATGGTCCTGACAAATGCAGATATCCTCAAACCTGTGTGTCTATGTATGTATGCTTAAAAACAAACAGCCAAATGTGTGAACTGCTTAGTCTTTTCATTTCAGAGATGCTGCTGAATCATTTTAGAAGATGGTTTCCCTGTGTAGCACCTAGCACCAGCACCTGGCAGGCCCTAGGTTTAATAATCTGTTGCACAAATGAAGAGTGAATGCCGATGTACAAAAAGCCAGATACGCTACAGTGATTTTCATATTGCCTAAATGAGTCAGGACTATGCCTCTTTACATGGCCTTACGAAATAAATAAATAAATAAATAAATGTTAGTAAAAAAATAATTTAATTATTTGATTTTTTTAAATTCTTTTTTTTTTTTTTAAAGACTCATATACCAGCATTCACATTCCTGGATTTTTTTAAGTTCATTCTGGCCTGGCATTCACAATGAGGATGACCCTCCAGGACAGTGTGTACTGGGGAGGAGTGGACCTCTGTTTATTTACTGGTGTTTCCTATGCTCCTTCAACTGAGTCTGGCACATACTAGATGCTCAACATTTGTGGAATGAATACATGAAGATCACATAACGATACATTGTTTTTTGTTTTGTTTTTTTTTTTAAAGATTTTATTTATTTATCTGAGAGAGAGAGAACGAGAGAGAGCACATGAAAGGGGGGAGAGTCAGAGGGAGAAGCAGACTCCCCGCTGAGCAGGGAGCCCGATGCGGGACTCGATCCAGGGACTCCAGGATCATGACCTGAGCCGAAGGCAGTCGCTTAACCAACTGAGCCACCCAGGCGCCCCAACATAAAGATACATTGTGAGAGACAGTTTGATGTTGGACTAAGCTGAATAAAGTGACATGCAGTCCTAGAAACTCTCTTTCAGATATTTTTCATGATCAGATATTCCAGATTTTATTTCTATATGTCTTTCCAAATGCTGCTGAATCAACACTGCCACTGGGTGACTTACACAGCTGAGAAATGGCCTACAGAGTAAGTTTTTTCGGCCAGGAACAAACATCTCTTTTAAGCAAAGGAGCCAGATGATGTCCTTGTCATCCCACTCTTCCAAGGGGCCTGCTATATCTGTGACATATTAATAAACGATGTTGTATTTATCTCCTTTGCCTGTTCGTAGATATTTTTATTTTCTTTTAATTTATCATCCTATTAAAAGGCAGCTAATCCCATTTCCCAAAGGGGGTTAATTATATTTAGTTCTTGTATCTCCACTGTGCTGCCATTTTTTTCTTAGAAGACTCAAACATTCTTCATCTTAGCCCTCAAAATGAAACATATGATGAAACTCTTACTAGCTGTTTAATGGAAAACAATTTTCCCAAAGGAAAATTGCTCATGATGTATTCTGGAGTCACTCAGGAATTTCTGTACTTCGTGGACATTAATTTAGAGATAGTGAGATAAACCAGAAGCAAGAACCAAATGGTTCAAGGGGGCAAAATGAAAAAAAATCGACTTTAAAGCTAATTAAAGTGAATGGAAAAATATTTGTGTTCCTGACATTTAATACAGTTTATTCTGTACATTCATTTTGTCAATACATGGTGCTTAAGAGTCAGCCTTATCCCTAAATCCTATTAGACTTTTAAGTTTTTGTTTGGAAAAGGGAGGGCAAGTAAAATTAAATAATAAACTAAATTAAAGAGAACTGAACACTTGCCTGGAGGAATGGGGGCACAGGGAATGGTAATCTGGTATTTCTGCAATTTTCTAGGACCAGATAGAGGAGGGAGAGATAAAAGTCTAGACATTTTGCCCAGTAATTGACTTCAAGAGAATGTGCCTGACTTTGTGGAAGATCAGTCTCACTTAAAAGTATAGAGCTTGCTCAGCAGCTCAGATCACACTCAGGCAGTGTTGATTTACACACTGCCTTTACTTGGGGGGAATGAGGAAATGATCGGGAGTCCATACTGATAATGTTGCAGTAAGAAATGAGGAATAGAGGGATAATCTTTATTTAATTAAAATATTTACTTTTCTTTTTCAACATTCCTCTGGCTATATAAGAACAAGACTCTTCTCCTTCCTACATTAAAGTTGGGATTTGTCTAATGCCAACTTCTTTTGAGTTTCACAGTGTGTTCTCATGATGTGGAGAAGCCAAAGACACAGATATATAATACCTTGTTTATAAGGAGACATCACTCTCCTTGGGTCCTCACAAAGGATCCAAGTAAAAGGGAACATACTGATGCCCTTCTGAGAAGGCGTAGAGCCTGATCTGAGAGCCATGGGGCTCTAAACTCCATGGAAGGTTGTAGCAATATCATTTCTACGTAGAAATAAAACTATGGTCAGAGAATGAATTAATAATAACAACAAGCAAGCATTATGAGAAAAGCAAAGAAAACAGGGGATATGATTCTTACAGAAACGAATATATGATCTCCTGGTTTTTAGTTTTATGAGACCATAGCAGGGAGTGTTTGGCCAATTCATTCATACATTTAAAGAGTATTTATTGCTACACTCCTATATTTCATGCACTTTTCCAGATACTGGAGATACAGAAAGAATAAGCCAGACAAGCTCCCTGTCTTCAAGGATCTTATCTAGTGAGGACAGTTTACCATTCACAAAACCTGATTTAAAATTCTAATAGTAAGCAAAGCTTTTGTACACTTGAAGATCTCCTTCTATCTGGAAAAGTTTTACTCTTTCTGACATACAGGAGAGTAGTGATGTGCACACAACAGAGTGAAATAATGGCAGGGGAGAAAAAGAAAGCCCTCTCCCTGCCAGAGTTCTTGAATCAATTCTGGCAATCAACTGTCAGTTACCAAAATAGATCTGCCCACAAGTTCACATTTAACTTCATGGTATTTATTATATGTCCCCTAAAAACTATAGTAGTGACTTGAAAGAGTTCATTGCACTTTTCAAAATACTAAATAAACTATGAACTATAAAAACATTTTCTGGACCCAACTCCTGGACAGAAGTCAAATTTGGAGAAACTTACAACACCTCTGCATTTCCATTCTCATCTCCAACAGTATTATTAAAAGTAAGCACAAAGTTAATATTATCAAACCATTAGCCACTCAACATCTCCCAGTTTTAAAGTATCCTTTTTCCACTAGCAATCCCATTCAGAACCAATCTTTATATAAGAAACTCTGGTGGCATTTTTTCAAATATAACCTTTTTAAAGTACTGTACTTATTTTTTCCAGTGTTTGTCCAATATTATAGTTTTTATGTCCTTTTGCAGGAATGCTTCTGGAATTAATGCAATTTTAAAGAATAAAGGTTTTCATAAGACTTCAAATACTCTACAGTTTATAGAACTTGAATATCATAATCAGAATCACAATACTTATAGGGATGTTTTGTCAGTACATAGCAGTTACCTATAAAAGAATATAATATGAAAGGAAAAACAAGGAAGAGGAAGGGAAAAACATTTCTCTGGCATTTGAGGTAAAACAAGAAAGTCACATGTAATGAAGATTTTTCAAACTTATCATCATATATTGCTCAAAGGGTTTTAATAAATCTCAAATATACAGAAGACAAGATAACATAGTGGTGAAACAAATGTTTGGCTTTTGGAGTCAGAAACACCAAAGCTGGAATTTCAATCCTATCACTTAGTGATTGAATGATCTTGGTCAACTAAACTTCAGTTTCTTCAATTATAAAACTGGGTTGATAGCACATGTATTTTTTTTTTAATTTTTATTTATTCATTTGAGAGAGAATGAGATAGAGAGAGCATGAGAGGGGGGAGGGTCAGAGGGAGAAGCAGACTCCCTGCCGAGCAGGGAGCCCGATGCGGGACTCGATCCCGGGACTCCAGGATCATGACCTGAGCCGAAGGCAGTCGCCCAACCAACTGAGCCACCCAGGCACCCAGCACACGTATTTTTTTAAGTAGGATCCACGACCAATGTGGAGTCCAACATAGGGCTTGAACTCATGACCCTGAGATCAAGCCCTGAGCTGAGATCAAGATCTGGATGCCTAACCCACTGAGCCACCCAGGTGCCCCGGGATGATAGCACATACTTCATGGAGCTATGGCGGTTAAACTGTAATCTTTGTAATACATGCAAAGCATATTCATGTTCATAATAAGCACATACATATTTAATCAAACACACATACACACATTTTCAATAATCCTAGAAAAGAAAAAGGTATCATCACTTTCATTTATCATGGCACTGCCTCACGGTGCTAAGAGTTGATGTTCAAAACTCATGTGTGCCATTCTAAATTTATATCATATTAAAATACTGGAAAATATCTGCCATTATTAGGGCGAGGCAAGTCTAATATTCTCCTTCATATTTATGCCAAATATATTAGTTTCCCATCGTTGCTATAATATTTACCACAAGTCTAGTGACTCAAAATGACACAAATTTATTATCTTACAGTCCTGGAGGTCAGAAATCCAAAATCAGTTTCGCTGAGCTAAGGTTATGGAGCTAGCAGGGTTGATTTGCTCTGGAGGCTCTGAGGACAGAATCTGTTTCCTTGCCTTTCTCAGCTTCCGGTGTCCACCTATATTCCTTGGCTTGTAGCATTTTCCAACTTCAAAGGACATCACTTCACTCTCTGCTTCGGTCATCACATCTCTTTTTCCAACTATGATTCCTCCTATCTCCCTCTTTAAAACCTGTTGCGACTACATTTGGCCAAACTAGATAATCCAGGATGATTCTCCCCTTCTCAAGATCTCTAACTTAACCACATTTGCAAAATCCATTTTCTGTGTGTCCATATGTATATGTATACATATATATGTATGTATACACAAACACACAATATATATAGATACACATATGTATTTATATATAGTAACATTCACAGGTTCTGGGAATCAGGAAATGGAGATGGGGGGGCATTATTTAGCCTACCATACCCACTGAAGGGGAGCAGAATATGCTACGCCAGAAGTGCTATTTTGGCCTGTGAATTATTTTGAGCTGAAGCCAATCAAGGCCTCAGAAAGAGCTTTTTGCCTCTCCCTTAAATGCCTCTGAGAATTTAGATAGAGGGCTCAGAAAGAGAGCTACCACCAGATAGAACTACAGAGTATGGACTAGGTATGGTAAGCAGGAGAGAGCTCAGTAGGTACTGTTCATATTCCTCTCTGTGTCCCATTGTCTCTGCATGAAAAACATTTGTTTAACAGATATCCACTCTTCCCAAATCCTGTGAACTGTCTTCCTTCCCTTTGAAGCCCCAGACCCTTACCCCCTTCCCCTTAGCTCAAAATGGCATATAAGCCTCAGCTGCCCTATTTGCCCTCAAGTCTCATACCTTTGGAGCTTCTACACACACAAAATTAAATTTGTTTTTCTCCTGCTAATCTGTCTTATGTCAATTTAATTAATAGACCAGCCAAAAGAACCTAGAAAGGTAGTAAATCTTTTTCCTCCCCTAAAACACATAAGAAATAAGAAAGGCCAATTTAAAAAATAATAATGTAATAAAATACACTTAAGAGAATATTTCCAATTATAGTTCAATCGATTTTCAATACAGAAGAAATTCAGAACCCTACAGAGACAGAGGCATTGTAAAAATGAACGTGAATTATTATTTTAGCTTAAGTACTGACTGTCAATCAACCTCAGAAGAAAAAAGAAACATCTATTTTCTGGAAGGCATCATGGCATCAGGAAGAGTTGCAGATTCTCCCGCAGATTCTGTAGATTCCCAGTGTTCATGTGACAGGTGGCAAGGTGAGAATCATAAGAAAGAAAGGGGAGAGACTGCAAAAATGATACACTGTGGCCTATTTTTTCCTAATAAATAGAATATGAATCACTCCCCCAAGAAGGCATGAAAATCTCCCCCACAACAACTTTGAGCTTACAATAATGAGTCAATAGTATACAACTATAGCCCAAGGCGTGGGTGCAGACAGACCTATGGAGCCCCGTCAGCTAGGGAACATCCTTGGACTGTGAGGTCCTTGGGCTGTGAGCCCAAGGGGGTAATGAAGACTGAGATGCATACCAGAAGCCCCCAGAATCTCTTGGAATAGCTAGAAATGGACAGAGGTCATAAGTGGATAGCCTGGAGATAACCAGTATGACTGAGGGGCATAAATGCTAAAAAAATAAAAAAAGTTATTGGTTAAGTAACATTGAATATGAGGGACTGGAGAAGTTTCCTCTGCACCAGAGAAAGAATTAGAAGATAAAAGAAGCCTTGGCTTGGTTTAAGAAGAAAACTGAGATAAGAAACAGAATAGCAAGAATTTCAAAATGACACTAAACAGGATATTTACAAATATGAGTGATGTTTTCAACATGATTTTTGCTTTGGGGGTCATAAAAAGGTGAAAAAAGGTGTAAGCTGATAGTACTCTGAGTAAATGGGAGTTGGGAGATCTGGTTAATTTAAGTAGGTATCATTAAGGAAGGAATGACATCATCAGGTTGTAAAACAAGTTGTAAATAGATTAATATTATTCATGTCATCCCAAGAAAATGAAACCTCTTTTCTGGCTATTCAACCAAGTTCAGCATAGTTTATAAAATAGGAAACGTTATTGAGTAATATTTGTTCTACCCACAACTGGCTTTTTCTAAGTATTGATAATATTGGACATTTAGCAACTGAACATTACAAAAAAATTAAAACATAAGAATGTAAAAGGAAGCACCTAAGGTCATTTAATTTTTTCCATGTATTTTTATAGCAATGTCATTTTTCTTTAAAATGTTTGGAGGGGGATGCTTGGGTGGCTCAGTCAGTTAAGCATCTGCCTTCAGCTCAGGTCATGGTCCCGGAGTCCTGGGATCAAGTCCCCCATAGTCTGACATCAGCTCCCTGCTCAGTGGGAGTGCCTGCCGCACCCCCTGCTTGTGCTCTCTCTCTCTCTGTCTCTCACAAATAAATAAAATCTTAAAAAAAAAATAAAACCTGTAATTGTGCGCACATCTGAAATAGATGTCTTTGTTTCCAGAAGATCATACTAGATATTAGAATATAGAATATTCTTAAAAAACAAACAAACAGGGGTGCCTGGGTGGCGCAGTCATTAAGCGTCTACCTTTGGCTCAGGTCATGATCCCAGGGTCCTGGGATCGAGTCCCACATCAGGCTCCCTGCTCTGCGGGAAGCCTGCTTCTCCCTCTCCCACTCCCCCTGCTTGTGTTCCCTCTCTTGCTGTGTCTCTGTCAAATAAATAAATAAAATCTTTAAAACAAACAAACAAACAAAATAAAAAGTTTGGAGGAAGACATGCTAACATATTCTGATATCTCGATCCATTTAAAAAAGGACTTTTTCTAATTACTCCAGAAAGTCTAACCTTACATTACAAAAACAAAGATTTTGGTTCTCTTCTGGGGATTCAGAGTAAACACCGCTAGTTCAATAGGTGTATTTATAAGGAAAGCAATTCTTTTCCTTTGCACCCAGCTGTTACAGAATGTTTGGAAGATGTGGACAGCCACATCGAGCCTTTAAGCGCTCTATTAACTCCAGTGATGTGTGTCATTGCGGTGCTTCTGAGAGAGAGTGCTCTGCGCCCGAAGTGATGTTGTGGGAGAAATTCTCCCTTTCTCTCATTTGCCACTGTTTTCAGTATTGTTGCCTGATGCATTTAAGAGCTCCACACAAACTTCAGCAGGTCTGTCTGAAGTGAAACGCTTCAATCATGCTACTGCTTCTGCTGCAAACCAAGACGGATCCCTCAGCAGCTTCCTCTGTTGAAGAGAAACTCTTCCTCAAGGGTACGCTGCCCAGTTCATCCGAAGTCCTTCCTCATCCGAAGTCCTTCCTCCTGATACGCTTTACGTAAAGTCAGGGAAATCCACAGTCCACACTCTATACGTAAGGTGAAAATACAGTTTAACCAACTGTATGTAAAATGCATCAGAATATTCAAATTATTTTTATGCTGCAATTTCAATATGCTAGCTGGGGTATGAAATAAATAAGCTCAGTTTGTTTGTTCTTTGCTGTAACAATGTCTCGTCTTAAAAAATACTCTCGGGGGCGCCTGGGTGGCTCAGTTGGTTAAGCGACTGCCTTTGGCTCAGGTCATGATCCTGGAGTCCCGGGATCGAGTCCCGCATCGGGCTCCCTGCTCGGCAGGGAGTCTGCTTCTCCCTCTGACCCTCCCCTCCCTCTCATGCTCTCTGTCTCTCATTCTGTCTGTCTCAAATAAATAAATAAAATCTTAAAAAAAAAAATACTCTCGGGGCGCTTGGGTGGCTCAGTCGTTAAGCGTCTGCCTTCGACTCAGGTCATGATCCCAGGGTCCTGGGATCGAGCCCCACATCGGGCTCCCTGCTCAGCAGGAAGCCTGCTTCTCCCTCTCCCACTCCCCCTGCTTGTGTTCCCTCTCTCACAAACTCTCTTCTCTGTCAAATAAATAAATAAAATCTTAAAAAAAAAAAAAAAGTACTCTCTCAAGTACTGATAGTGCTATCAACATATGTGCCTATATTTTGGCGACCACCTGTAAGTCCATCTCCCTGGGAGGCACAGGCCACTGGGAAAATGACAGACTGTTGTTCTCATTCAAACTGTCATAATCTCTGGGAGTGGGGCCCAGAAATCTGGATTTTGAGCAGCTCTCCAGGTGATTGTGATTCACACCAAAACCTGCGAACCACTGATACCGATTTTTTAAATTAAAGATGGCATTATTTCTGAGAGTGTCATATTTGAGCAGCGAATGTGAGCACAACCCCAGGACCATTCCATGCCATCAGCATGCTAGGCAGGTATTAGGCACCTACCTACGCAGCAACACTCGCCCCGGCTCATCTCATTAACCGTCCTCATGTAATCATTAACAAGAGCACCATAATGATGACTCTGTGACCCCGAAGAGCCCCTGGCCTTCCTCCCACTGGCTTTATCTACAAGATAAAAGCACCCAGCTTCATCCACTGCAAAAAAAAAAAAAGAAAAGAAAAGACAAAGTCTGTTTTTCCCCCCAGGTTTTGCAGTATGTTTAACACAGCAGGTGGCTGCTTGTGACACTTCCAGGGGCAGAATGGCCTCTGAGGCATCTGGCCCCCTGCTGAGTGAAGAAGGAGAATTCTTAGTCTCTAAAGAATCCATAACAAACATTCCTGGGTTTTGTAGACCTTTACGTTGCTATTATTTCCTCACTTTAAAATGGTTTGAGGGAGAAGTGCTTGAAAGAAAAATGAGACTCCAAAAAAATGCCTGTTTTAGGGCTGTGGTATGTGTTCATAGTCAAACAGGAATAGGCTTTGTTCTAAGAGCATTCTACAAAGTGCGGGTCACCCAGTGAGTTGGTTAAATCTAGATTTCTCAGCTCTACCCAAAGAGTTGGTCTGGGGTGGGGCTCTGCATTTAAGTAGCCCTTCTGAAAGGTTCTGATTCGGGTAATTCATGGATGAACTTGAAGAAACACTGCAGTAAATGGCCCTCAACACTGTCTTCCCCGCTATAGGGACCAAAATTCCAATTGCGATCACTGTTTTTTCACGTTTATTTATAGCAATAGCTGAAAGGATTTTTCAACTCTGAATTTTATAGAAACAGAAATATTTAGTGGGGAATACCTGAGCCCACGACTGGAAGTAAACCACATGTATATGGTTTATTGGAAAATTAGTTAAGTAAAGACACATAAAATGAACCTAACGATGTGCATGGATTCTGCCTCAATGATCACTCATCCACACAAAGGATTGGTGAAACACAGACTGAATATGGCTGAAATATATCCACCTTGGTCCTAACTGTAACCTCTTTCCATGTTATAACAACTACTCTTCTCTTTCCGACAAGGTTCTATGTTCCACACTTGCTTTTCAAACAGGTACTTTCCTATATCAAAGCTCTGATATTAATTACAAGAACTCTTAGTCTTTTCATCAATAGTTATTCAAAGTTCAAATTAAGTTAAATCCTTCATCAACCACTGCCCTCTTTTAACTCCAGCTATTTACTGTCACACTTCCCAACTTGTTAACATATGGCTTGGTACAACATAAATCTATAATGGAATCTGGGTCCCCTCCATTTTGGATACTACAAAATATGTGCAGTATTTACTGCAATTGCTACTTATCTGGGAACAGAGTCAGTTTCTCTCTCTCCTTCTCGCTCCCTCTCCCTCCCCTTCTTTTACTTGAACTCTGCCTCTGTGATAGTTGCCTAGTTTTTGTAGACATTTGTGCAACTATGAGCTTTGCTTGTATTTCACTACAACCTCAGGAAGGTGTTTCGGGAAGCAGGAGTTAGCCAAAAGAATCCTTCCCCAGGCGGATTTACTGTCGCATAATAAAATACGAATGCTTGTCATGCCTTGTGGAGGTTTCTCCTTTCAATGTGTACAATTTTAAAAGAAAACTTACTACAGCAGAACTCTCTTTAACATATACAAACTTTTGGAATAGATTTCGAAATTATATATATAACCCTGTACTATAATGATCATAAAACATGTCATTTCATTTACAAAGTGAATGCTAACAAATTTAATCATGTATCCCTATCTAGTTGGCCCAAAAATATTAACATAAATCCAGAGTGTCTGAGGCATATTAAAATTCATGGGTACATTAAGTATTTGTAGAATTCTAAGATTGACTCTTCATTTTTTCCCGTCAGTAAACACCAAATGGCTTTATCATCAAATAGGTAGTTTAAATTTAAGTGTGCCTGGAATATAGAAGTAAAAGATACAGTAGGTGAACAAATAAAGACAATGGCTTATATAGAAAATCTTTCCAAAGAACAATGAATACTACCCAAAATCCTTGGAGAGTTATATATGTGATTATCTCTTAAGACAGAGATACGCATACTTTAGAACATATAATCCATAGAACATATAATCCAAACCCATGTGAATAACTCTATTTTGTTTTAAAATCTCCAACTATTCATTCAACTGTCAGATTTGAGCAGCCAGGGTGAGCACAACCCCAGGACCATTCCATGCCATCAGCATGCCAGGCAGGTATTAGGCACCTACCTACGCAGCAACACTCACCCCGGCTCATCTCATTAACCGTCCTCGTGTAATCATTACACGAGGGTGCCTGGGTGGCTCAGTCGGTTAAGTGTCTGCCTTCGGCTCAGGTCATGATCCCAGGGTCCAGGGATCGAGCCCTGCAATGGGCTCCTTGCTCAGCGGGGAGCCTGCTTCTCCCTCTGTGGTTCCCCATGCTTGTGCTCTCTCTCTCTCTCTGTCAAATAAATAAAATCTTTAAAATAAATAAATAAATAAAATCGTCAATTATTATCTGAAGTATTGGAAGACAATAGTGCTGTATTCTACACCAGGAAAATCTAAATGAACAACAATTTTTTTGTTAATGCTCATGTCTGAGAAACATGAGTACCAAGGACATAAGATTTATATGGATGAAGGTCAAGATGATACAAGAGCTATATGAAGTTCTACCTCCACCTGTGGCCTTTCACTAGATTTTCCTGATGGAGACACCCAAGACTAATTGGACTGGAAACCAGTCACATTTTACTATCCAGAAGTCAGGAATTTCCTTTTACAACCCAGAGTAGTAACCGATACACCTGAGGTTCAAATGGTGCATTTTTGTTACTACTAGCTAAAATATAAACAGTCATTTGTGATTTATCAAAGGCTAGTCAGTTAGGACAGGGGAAGAAAACAGAGATATAAAATGACAGAGAATTTATGTAACAATATTTTACACAGTTTAGTGAGCAACAGAGACATAAACTTTTGCTGTGGCTATAAACTCATCTATAAATAGTATCTACAAATAATTGTTCCTCTGTTCCAGTTTCTCATTCTGATATTTTATTTTCTTTTAGTTGTGATCCTACCAGACTGCCTCATTTTCGTTCTAGTTGCTTTTCTGGAAATGTTTTTTCTGTAAAATATAATTGGTAGAATTGTTTCTCACAACACCTTAAAAAATCCTGATTAGGATACATAGACTCTTGTTACATACACAATTGCTATAATCCCTACCAATCGGACAGTTCAGGAGGAAAAAGGTTTATTAACAGTAAATCCCACAAGAAAACAATTTAGTATCCATAAAATATGCATGTGTCCCATTCTGTTTCAAACTTATACGTGGCAAACTTTTACAGAATCAATAAGTGGTACCAAAAAAAAAGACATTCCCCGATGATAGTCAATAGAAAAATTCACTAAATATAGACTGGATCTGAGAAGAAATGAAAGCAGAAACCAAGTATATCAAGACAAACCAATTCTCTTTCTGAAGAAGTAAGAAAATCTAAATGTTTGAGTATCTGACAAGCAGTTTAAACTAACCCAAACTAATTCTTATCTTTGAGAAAGGATAGAAAGGATCCCAGGCTCCCAAAACTATGACTGGCAAGTTTTCTCCTGAGTAGCTGGTAATATAAGAAACGATCAAAAGTATGAAAAGAATGTCAATGGTTAAAAGGAATTCTCAGGACCCTATCAGTAGGGAAGCCACCAAAGTTCACCGGAGAGTTCTGGGGCAGGAAACTTGGAAGGAAGAAAGAATAGTAGAGTCAGGACTACTCAAGAAAAAAAAGGGCTTAAAGGCATCATGCATTCACTTCTGAACTGGCTACTCAGCTGTAAACAAAACTGGTATTCTGTGTAATTAATTGCCTTCTATGCTATTATTCAGTAAGTCTATTATTATCAAGAGGCGTATGTGTCTCTTTTTCCTTATACACTCTGGGTCCATAGCACATATCACCTCATCGATTCTCCTGTTGAGTAGAGAATGTGGAGAACTTCTAATGTTATTAGTGATACACAACCCAGCAAACACAATAATAGGGTCCCTAATACAAAAGAACGCTTTCTGCCAACCCTTATTAGGCCAAGATCGTTAACCTTTCAAAATAAATTTCTCATTCATAAAAATAGGAATGATACTTTTCCTCCATAGTTTGTAGGGGTTATCTGCTCCAACCCACAGTCCAGTGGTTTTGTACCTGATAATTAACAGTGGCCAGGCTATCTGGTAGGCTCTATGGACACAGTCCTGGCTCTTACAAAGTTTGCACTCCTGCAGAAGGGCCAGCTTGTAAAAGACTGTAGTGATAACTAAATTGAAAAATGTACGTGAATATAATCACGTATTACACGTTCATAGGAGACAGGGCTTGTCTTATACGGACGGCACCAGGCCCTGACCCTTCTCCATAGCCGAGTAACAGATGCTATGATTTTTTCAGAAACGTTTTATTAAAAAGATGATTTAACAATATTAAATATATTTTTTCAAAAGGAAATAAAGCAACCCGAATCTTATCACTGCAACATAGCATTTACGTTTTTGCCTAATACTTTCCAGTTATCTATACGATCTCATGTATAGCGTTTACATTTTAGCATGCTTTTTAGTATACTGAATTTTTACGTTTTATCTTTTTTTTAAAAGATTTTATATATTTGACAGAGAGAGAGAGAGAGAGCACAGCAGGGGGAGCAGAAGGCAGAGGGAGAGGGAGAAGCAGGCCCCCTACGGAACAGGGAGCCCGCCATGGGCCTCGATCCCAGGACTCTGGGATCACGACCTGAGCCAAAGGCAGACACTTAACCAACTGAGCCACCCAGGGGCCCCTGTTTTATCTTTTTATATTATAAACATTTTACATATTTATTTAAATGTGCATGCTATTTATATTTGCAATAAAAAGTAGAACGATTTTATTTCTAAGTGTTCTAGAGCAGTTTAATTCAAAAATCCTTCATCATTCGTCATTACTACCAGCCACGTAACAGTAATACCTATATCAAAACCACTGCAATATAGCAAAGCTGCCTCATTTATGTTATAAGACCTACATTTCTCCTGTTCTATTAGGTACGATCGAGTTACCAAAGGGAGACAATCTTGTTAGAGTGACATCTGTTCAGAGGGCCCAAGCACCACAGGGAGGGAGATTTTTCACCGGAATCACTACCGTACAATGGTATAGTCATATTCCAAACAATAATAAATTTCCCTACTCCTTTCCCAATTTCTGCTTAATAGATTTTCTTAGCCTTTGACCACCAGCACCAGAAAAATACGAAACAATAATGGTGATAAGAAGAGATTCTTACATTATTCTGAATCTTTCACAGAAAGATTTTGAATTTTCAGAATTATTACAGGTTGGATTTGTATTCATCCATGCTAATGAATTTTCCTTCTACGGTTTTACTAATGGTTTTTAATCAGAAATCTATTTGTATATTATCAAAAATCATTTGAGTGTTTATTGAAAAAAATCTCTGATAATTTTTGTCCTTAAAATGTCAACTGGATGAATTAGATTAATAGATGTTCAAAATTAAACTTTCTGTATACTCCTAGAAATAACCCCATTTCTTCATACTGTTATTGTTTTAGTATATCTGTATATTATTTTTCTTGATATTATTTTCTGAATTTTTGGCACCAATATTCATTTGGTAGAAATGTATAATTTATTGTCATGTAATTGTTCATAGTAGTCTCTTATGTTCTTTTGTGTTTCTGCAGTATCAGATGTAATGTCGCTTCTTTCATTTCTGATTTTGAGTCCTCTTTCTTTTTTCTTGATTAGGGAAATTGACCTATCTTACATCACTCACAAAAATTAACTTGCAATGAATTAAAGACTGAAATGTAAGATCTGAAACTCTTAGAAGACCACATAGGGGAAAAGGTCCTTAACATTGGTCTTGGCAACAAATGTTTAGATATGATACCAATAGCACAAGCAACAAAAGCAAAAATCAACCAGTGGGACTACATTAGATTAAAAATCTTCTGCACAGCAAAAGAAACAATCAATAAAATAAAAAGGCAACCTACAGAATGGGAGAAAATATTAGCAAACCATCTATCTGATAAGGATTTAATATTCAAAATATACAAGACACTCCTACAACTTAATAACACAAAACAAGTAATCCAATTTAAAAAAGGGCAGAGGACCTGAACAGACACTTTTCCAAAAAACACAAATGGCCAAAAGGCGCATGAAAAGGTGCTCAATGTCACTAATCATCAGGGAAACGCAAATCAAAATCACAATAAGATATCACCTCACCTGTTAGGGTGGTTGTTATCAAAAAGACAAGAGATAGCAAGTGCTGGTGAGGATGTGGAGAAAGGGAACGCGTAGGCACTGTTGGTGGGAATGCAAACTAGTACAGCTATTATGTAAAACAATATGTAATTTTCTCAAAACATTAAAAATAGAACTAGCATATGATCCAGCAATCCCACTTCTGTGTATATATCTGAAGGAACTGAAATCCCTACCTGCAACCTGGTGCTCATAGCAGCATTATTCACAGCATTATTCACAATAGCCAACACAAAGAAACAAGTTTGGTGTTCATCAATGGATGAACGGATAAAGAAAATGTATATACATAATGAAATCTTATTCAGCCATTAAAAGAAGGAAATCCTGCCATTCATAACAACGTGGATTTTAAGGGCATTATGCTAAGTGAAATAAGTCAGAGAAAGACAGATACTGTACAGTCTCAGTTATATGTGGAATCTAAAATCCCCAAAGTCATAGAAACAGAAGAAGAATGATGGCTACCAGGGGTGGGGGAGAACAGGTGAAGGTGGTATAAGGGTACAAACTTCCAGTTACAAGATGAATAAGATCTCGGGATGTAATGTACATCATGGCGACTATACTTAACAATACTGCCCTGAATCCATGAAACTTGCTCAGAGAGTAGATCTTAACATTTCTTACCACATGCAAAAAAAGGAACTATATGAGATGATACATGTGTTAACCTATTGTGATAATCGTAATACATACGTGTATCAGATCCTACATTATATACCTTCAATTTATACAATGTTCTATGTTGATTAGATTTCAATAAAGCTAGGGGGAAAATGAAAATAAATAAATGTTTTTAAAAATAAAATTTGAAAGTATAAGTACACAATAATAGTATCTATATCGCAGAATTGAAATAAAGATTAAATGGGTGATTCCACTTAAAATGTCTTTTTTTTAAGATTTTATTTATTTATTTGACAGAGAGAGACACAGCAAGAGAGGGAACACAAGCAGGGGGAGTGGGAGAGGGAGAAGCAGGCTTCCCGCGGAGCAGAGAGCCTGACCAGGGGCTCGATCCCAGGGATCATGACCTGAGCCAAAGGCAGATGCCTAAAGACTGAGCCTCCCAGGCACCCCTTAAAGTGTCTTTTAATCAAATCAGTTCTCAATAAGTTTTACCAATGATTGTTAATATTATTTTTAGGATATAGAGACAACATGATTATCTACCAAGCCTATAGAGGAGAACCTCAAAAAAATCTACCAGAAGAAGTAAAATAGTAAGTTTGCTGGATAGAAAATCAACATGTAAAAATCAATATTCACCACCAACAAAAATTTAGAGCGTGTATCTTTTTAAATATTCACAATTACAAAAAAAAAAAATCATCCTGGGAACAAGTCTCAAAAAGTTAAGGGAGATCTTTATAGAAAAAAAGCTTATAATATCATCAAAGCACACAGAAGCAGAACTAGATAAATAGAGATGTGTAACATATTCATGGATAGAAAGGCTTTATCGCAAAAATGACAGTCCTCTCAAATTAAACTATAAAATCAATGTACTGCCAACCTCAACAGGGTGTATGTCAGAAGCTTAAAGAAAAGATGTATCACATTCAAAGGGAGTCAGTACAGAGATGTGATGATAGTTAAAAGAAGGATGCTGTTTGTTCCCTCTCCCTTCACTATCACAACCACCACTACTTCCCAGGCCTGATGGAAGGGAAAGAATGGAGTTAGGGAAGTCCAGATGGGACTGGAGCCTTGTAATATAGGAGTTGTGGGCATAGAAGTACATGTCTACTGCCATATCTGCGAAATGTCAGAGAGCGAGCCAGAGGAAGAAATTCCCTTAGCTCTCTCTCTCTTCCCAATCTGCTGCTGGTGTCTCCCCTTGGTTAAATCCAATAAGAAGTACGAAGCCAAGAAATACAAAGGATAAAGCTCCATGGAGAACTGGTCTAAAGAAAGAGCTGAAGAATATCTATCACGTAGAATGTTTTACGGAATTTAACAGGCAGACTCTAAAATAATATGGAAAAGTTTATTAAAATAGCCAAGAAAATTTTGAAAAGTAAGGAGAAATCTTCCTGACAAATATAAAGACAGCTTATAATGTTAAAAGGATTAAAGAATTAAGTATTGAAATGGCACAGAATTAGACAAACCAATGGAACAGAATACTGAATCTAAACAGATTTAGATATATGATACTTCCTGCCACTTTACTGAATTCCTGTATGAGTTCTAGCAGGTGTGGGGTGGAGTCTTTTGGGTTTTCCACATAAAGTATCATATTATCTGCGAAGAGTGAGAGTTTGACGTCTTCTTTGCCAATTTGGATGCTTTTTATTTCTTTTTGTTGTCTGATTGCTGTGGCTAGGACTTCTAATACTATGTTGAATAGCAGTGGTGATAGTGGACATCCTGCCATATTCCTGACCTTAGGGGGAAAGGTCTCAGTTTTTCCCCATTGAGAATGATATTCGCTGTGTGTTTTTCATAGATGGCTTTTATGATATTGAGGTATGTACCCTCTATGCCTATACTCTGAAGAGTTTTGATCAAGAAAGAATGCTGTACTTTGTGAAATGCTTTTTCTGCATCTATTGAGAGGATCATATGGTTCCTGTTCTTTCTTTTATTAATGTATTGTATCACATTGATTGATCTGTGGATGTTGAACCAACCTTGCACCCAGGGATAAATCCCACTTGGTCTTGGTGAATAACCCTTTTAATGTACTGTTGGATCCTATTGGCTAGTATTTTGGTTAGAAGTGGCAGGATATAAAATCAATGCACAGAAATCAGTGGCATTCCTATACACCAACAACAAGACAGAAGAAAGAGAAATTAAGGAGTCGATCCCATTTACAACTGCACCCAAAACCATAAGATATCTAGGAATAAATCTAACCAAAGAGGCAAAGAATCTGTACTCAGAAAACTATAAAATACTCATGAAAGAAACTGAGGAAGACACAAAGAAATGGAAAAACGTTCCATGCTCATGGATTGGAAGAACAAATATTGTGAAGATGTCAATGATACCTAGAGCAATCTACACATTTAATGCAATCCCT
>NC_138370.1:53813511-53838402 GCF_054177405.1 Leptonychotes weddellii | reverse complement strand
GTGGGGGGATGGGTTAGCCTGGTGATGGGTATTAAGGAGGGCATATACTGAATGGAGCACTGGGTGTTATACGCAAACAATGAATCATGGAACACTATATCAAAAACTAATGATGTAATGTATGGTGATTAACATAACACAATAAAAATAAATAAATAAATAAAATGAATTAAAAAAATAAATACATGATACTTATATATGCCAGACTTAGCCTTACAAACCAATGAAAAATTAAAGTAGGATAATTGACTATGCACAGGATGGGGGTCGAGTTGGCGGTGATCTCTACTTCAGAACAACTACTAAAAAATTCCAACTCTGCCAGAGACCTTAGTGGAAAGCATCAATGCTTCAACAGGAAATTGCATGATATTATAATCTCTAAGACTCCTCAAACAAGTAAAGCCAAATCATAAAGGAAATAAATGATAAAACTGAGAGTAATACAATTTCAAAATCTCTATATAATAAATGACATTGTAATAAAATTTTTAAAGAGAGGACAGTTAGCAAGAAAATATTTTCAATGAACATAAGTGATAAGAAGTACTTAAAATGTACAAACAATTGTTTAAAAAAGTGTATTTTAAAAATCTAACTTATGGGGGGAGACAGAACAAAGTATTTAAAAAGCAATTTACAGAAGAGATTTAAATGGCCCCCATAAAATATAAAAAATTCTCTGGGGCACCTGGGTGACTCAGTTGGTAAGACTCTTGGTTTTGGCTCAGGTCTCTGCTTGAGATTCTCTCTCTCCCCTCTGCCCCTCCCCCTGCTTGCACACGCGCATGTGCGCTCTCTCTCTCAAATAAATAAATAAAATCTTTAAAAAAACATAAAAAATGCTCAATAGCACTAACTGGGTAAAAGAAAACACCAGTGAGGTATTTAAACTTATACATGCAAAAAATAAGAAGTCTGATAATACTTCATACATTGCTGAAGGACAGGTAAACTGGTAGAAAATGCAGAGAATAATGCAGAGACTGTCATAATCTGTAAGGATAGACAGGTCTGTAAAGATCTGCTGAAAATAGAAATCTTCTACCCTCTGAACACCATGACCACATTTTCATAATTTTACTACATATTTAAGTATCTATAACTAATACATAAAGTTACTTTTATGTTTGTAAAGGTTGTGAAAGTGATGTAACATTATAATTATCCTCTGAAGCTTTCTTTTTCACTCAAATTCTAAAGATTGATCTATGTTGACACATGGAAATTTTAGTTCATTTTAACATCTATATAATATTCAATTGCTTCAAGATACCATAATTAATAATTTTTAGAATTTTTGCACTAATACAAATGACATTCTTATAAATTCATGTCTCTTTATGCCCACACACAAGTTTTTCTAGAAGTAAAATTGCAGAATAACTCCAGAAATGTAATGTCATACAGTTGGTAGACTACACTGACATGAAAAAAGATATACAAGAGACATATAAGAAGACAAGGCACAACACAATGCATATTTATTAAAATGTGTGTGTTCTTATCTATCTGAGCATAAATATATATGATATATATGAGAATGAAATATCCGTATTTTATTTTATTTTTTATATATTTTTTAAAGATTTTATTTATTTATTTGAGACAGAGAGAATGAGAGACAGAGAGCATGAGAGGGAGGAGGGTCAGAGGGAGAAGCAGACTCCCTGCCGAGCAGGGAGCCCGATGCGGGACTCGATCCCGGGACTCCAGGATCATGACCTGAGCTGAAGGCAGTCGCTTAACCAACTGAGCCACCCAGGCGCCCCGAAATATCCGTATTTTAGATACATCTCAGGAAGGAAGTCAATATTTTTAAGTTAAGAGGGAATTGAAGGAGGACTTCTATTTTCCACTCTTAATACTTCTATGTTGTTTAAATTTTTTACAACAGATATGCTTTACTATAGTTTTGCAGCTATAAAAATGTTGAAAAATCCACACTTATTCTTTTATTTTGCGTTGTGTTTATTATCCCACTATGGTCTAGGTGGAAAAAGCAATTTGACCAGTGTCACCTCACAAATGAATGGAAATTATTTCAAAACAGCTCTTTATGGCTTAGAGTCAGCTTTCTCCAATGACCATTGTCTCCCATTTCTCTAATAGGGAAACTAAGCTTTTCTGTTTAAAATAAATTTTCAAATTGTCTTTATATAACAGGTATTTCCCTAAGTAAAATATAATAATTTTTCTCTCATTGAGGAACATAAAAACATTTCATTTCTAAAGCAGAGCCACCTCCCCCACCCCCCGCACCCACATGATGAAGTGCACATGATCAAATTCACACCACAGCTGCTAAGTGAGTAGAAGTCCATGATGGACTAAAGGGCTTGTGAGTTCAGAGTCTGTAATCAACAAAACTGTTACCACCATTTAAAAAAAAGGGAGAGAGAGGCAAGAATATAGGTTACTCTTCGCTCTTCACAGAAACACATAAAAGTAAAACAGTAATTTTAAATTGTTCTTTTAGTTAGTTATTAGAAGTTAGTGATGCTAATACCTTATTAAAACAATTTATTTAAAACAAACATTAATTCCAATTTAAAAATGGACAGAGGACCTGAATAGACATTTTTCCAAAGAAGACATACAGTTATCCAACAGGTACATGAAAACATCCTTAACATCATTAATTATCAGGGAAATGCAAATTATAACCACAATGATATATTACCTTATACCTGTCAGAATGGCTAGACTCAAAAAGATAAGAAAAAATGAGGATGTGGAGAAAAAGGAAACTTCCATGCACTGTTAGTGGGAATGTAAATCAGTGCAGCCACTGGGGAAAATAGTATGAATGTTCCTCAAGAAATTAAAAATAGAATTACCATATGATCCACTACTGAGTATTTACCCAAAGAAAACAAAAACAGTAATTCAAAGATATATGCACCCCTATGTTTATTGCAATTATTTATAATACTCAAGGTATAGAAGCAACCCAAGTGTCCATAGATAGATGAATGGATAAAGAAAATGTGGTACATACACACACACATACAAACACACACCCTGAAATATTACTCAGCCATAAAAAGAATGAGATCTTGCCATTTGCAAAAATATGCATGAACCTAGAGGGTACTATGCCAAGTGAAATAAGTCAGACAAAAAAAGACAAATACCATATGATTTCACTTATATGTGGAATCTAAGAAACAAAACAAACAAACAAACAAATAAAAAACAGAAACAGACCCATAAATACAGAGAACAAACAAATACAGAGGGAAAGGGGTTAGGGGATGGGCAAAATGGGTGAAGGGGAATGGGAGATACAGGCCTCCAGTTATGGAATGAATAAGTCACAGGAATAAAAGGCACAGCATAAGGAATATAGTCAATGGTATTGAAATAACGTTGTATGGTGACAGATGGTGGCTACACTTGGGGTGAGCACAGCATAGTGAATGTGTAGTTGTCCCATCACTGTGTTGTACACTTAAATCTAATGTAACACTGTGTGTCAACTATACTTCAATGAAAAAAAATTCCTAGATCCCAGTAAGACTTGTATCTTATACCATTGAGCAGTAAATTATTCAAAGAAATTTTCCAACTAGATGTATCTCCGTTGAGTGTAACTTAGCATGAAATAGAAGATTCCTTTCGGATCATTTTTCTCTATATGGAATTCTATCATAAAAGATACACAGATACGTACAGATCAAGGATTTAAAAAATAACCAACACCACAAGAGAACTATTCAGATTTAACAGAAGCTATCACTTTGAAGTTTTGCTTCAGATATTCTTTTTTCATTCAAGAAGTATTTATTTGCTTTTTTGTGAAAATAAATCAGACTTATTAAAAATCACTTGGAAAATAAGGAAAAGTTGGATAAAAAGCTAACCATAGTCCTATGACTACCATCAACATTTTGAAATACTTCCTTTTGCTGTTTAAAGAAAAACAGATTGGGTTACTGGGTACTGGGTGGTGGAAAAATTTTAACACATTTTGCATCATTTTTAACAATTTCTGCAAGTTGATAACTATGGTTCTTCCTCATAACAAAAGTCTACAGGAATAGTGTCAATTACCACTGCTTTTAAGATTGGTTTCTTAATTTGTGTCTAAAAACCTAAGGGAGCAGATATTTCTCTGATTTTGTTTTTCAGAGTCCAAGGGTGGTTAACATTTACCAAGAATGTTGTAAGGAACAAATCAAAAAGTCCCAGACTCTACCTTTTATACTTGTTATTCAACATCTCAATAATCTGCCCAATTAATTCCCCCACTCCTGTCTAATTCCCTCTTATTGTTCATGGTACAAATATTTCTTTCATGTAGTAATTACTGAATAAATACTTGTTTTTCCATTTATTCATTAAACATTTTTAAAATAATGGATACAGGATTGAGATTTCTTAAAAAGATTAAGTTTTAAAGTAACCAATAAAAATAAACCAAGGTATATCATTAAAAAGGGAAGACTGCTGGCAAGAGCTATTGTATATATTATGCTAAATCTTAAAGGGTCATTTCACACTGTCTGGAATATAACTTTGGGTTCCATTAA
This sequence comes from Leptonychotes weddellii, assembly GCF_054177405.1. NCBI lineage: Eukaryota > Metazoa > Chordata > Mammalia > Carnivora > Phocidae > Leptonychotes > Leptonychotes weddellii. Next base: position 53,833,867 of record NC_138370.1, on the reverse strand, counting down.
GGCAAAATTGCTAAGAAATATCAAAGGAACTATAGTTTTAAGTGGAAAATAATTTGTCTCTAGTTTCTTGAATTTCAAATTTGGGAGAAATTAGCAGAACCAGAACACAAACTTGTGTGGTACTTAGGCAATTTAACTTTATTAAAACTTAAGTACGAGAACTCATCTGGGATTGAGTAATTAAATGTGGCTATGCACCATGCTTCAGCAGCATCTATACAGACTCTTTCTGTGTGACACTATTAAAATCAATCTCAAGTCAAATTTTAGTTGAAATACTTTTAGAAGAGAAAAGTCTACCTACAATTCTACAACCCAATGTAAAACTACTTAGATATAAAGAGTTTTAGAAGTTTTTATGATGTTCTTAAGGTATCATCAAGAGGTAGGACAAATAAATTGAGGAATAAATGAATAAATATCTCATCCTTTTTCTTCCAACGCTATTTATTTAGAAATTCACTAACTTAAAATTATCAATTCCCACTTTCCTCATATTTTTAAATGTTCGTAACTTTAAGTATTTGTTAGTCTGCATATATTATATATTATATATTATTCTCCCCCAGATCCTCCCTGTATTTGTTTTTTGCTCAAACATCATCTGGTTTATTCATGAGGCCCCTCCTTACTGTCACCATCACACACACACACAATCACATACACACACGCATACACACTTCATTCTTTAATACTCAAAGGATTTTGTGACAGTCCCTCCTACTTGGCACATCTCCCACCTTGGGGCTGTCTGACTCCTTCGAAACTGCCAAGCTTTCCCGACAATAAGGCTGAGCACACTTCGTTTGTCCCTCTGTTAGAAAACTCTTCCCTTCTCTCTCCATCTAATTAACTCATTTTCATCCTTTCGATCAATGTCAACTCAAGTGTCACCTTCTCAAGCAGGCTTGCCCAGATCTCCCTAGCTAAGTCAAACTCCTGTAATAGGCTTTCTCGCCCTGTGTTCTTGTCCTTCAAGGCATTCACTCCGGCATGTGTGCACTTGTTTGTGTGGTTTCACTTAATTAATTTCACAGAAATAAAACTTTCCAAAGAGGCAGTAATCATGCCACATTTTGTTACTCATTACGCCACCAGGATCTAGCCAGGAAATACATATTAGTGGGAAGAAAAAAAGAAGGGAAGGAGGGAAATTGATTGGGTCAACAGATGACCTCATAGTTGTAAAAGAATTCTTTCACTGGCCTCATTTGGTGACCTGAAAGATGATTAATTTGTAAATAAAATACCTTTGAGAAATACATTGTTTTAGCTTTTTCTTTACCGTTTCTCTCACTGTAAATGGACATGGCTTAGTCCTGATTCTGTTTCTTGTTTTGTTTTGTTTTTTTTATTTTCCTCTATATAAAAAAAAGTAATTTACCATATATCTTAGGCCAAGTTCCCTTCAAAAGCAGAATGTGAAGTAAAAAGTCATGTGCAAATAGTAGAAGACGATCTCAGAAAGTAAGAATGAAGCACCAGGTAAAGTGAAATAGGGAATAAAAGCCAATACTAGTGTATGGATTTGGGTCATCACCATGGCCAAGTAAGGTTTCACTCAACCTTGACCCTGATAGGAGCTACAGAAAGCCTCTCTCCCTCAGAACTGTCCACCCATTGCCACTGACTGAGGGGTCCTCTAAGTGGTGTTAGCTCCTCCCCACTTCTAGGCTGCACTTTTAGGGGCAGAGGTGAAATAAGACATGTTGGTAAAATCACAGAGCAGAAGTTAAAAGATAATCAGCATTAGTTCAAAGTGAGAAGTCAAAACAATGGAGGCACAGCTTACCTACAATGTTTGCCATGGTCACAGACAGTATTGGAAGTGAGTCTGAAAGGATGTACGGCAGGGCCCAAGAGGCATATGATACACCTTATGAGAATCAAAGCATTTCTCAGCAGAGTATCAGTCTCAAATCATGAGCAAGCAACACCATAATACCTAATTTATCACTCTCACCCAAGCTTCAGTGAATTTCCTAATGTACCTTAGGACACTGAAGGGAAGGAAGGCAGGCAAAGAACCCATTCCAGGCATTCTGAACAACTTGGTTGTATGTCAAAAACTCAGTGGTTTCTAATATGTAACCTGGAATATACGATCACTTAAAAATAGCATTATATATTTTAGTTCACTTTGAATATCTATCCATCACTAGACAGATTCAACAAAAATTCTAGGTCAATCCACAGAAGAGTAGTTAATAATAGGCCATACTTGAACTATATTGTTAAAGACATTATTTCTAAAACTACCAACCACCATTTGCAACATTTCTTCTGGAAGAAATATATTCTTGGTATTGGGATATTCATCCATATACCAATAAGAAAAGGTGATACACTATTAACTTCTTGACTCCATTATATGCAAATGGCAAGATAACAGTCCGTATCAGTTGCTTATCTGAGTAACAATTTGAAAACAAAGGACAGCTGTTTCTAGTAAGAGGGAAGCTCCGGACTCCCGCATTATTCACTGCCTATAGGTGGAATTTATTTGTAAGTTAGGGGGATTCCTAGATAATGGAGTGCCTCTGTTCAGAAAAAAAGTGGGTTTTGATATACACATATGTGTGTGTGTGTGTGTCATATGTGTGTAGCACTCTTAAGAGAAAGAAACGTTTTGCCAATTTATTTAGTTACCATGAATTTGAATCTACTAGCTTTGAGATTTTAGATGGAGGAAGCATCCAAGAGGTGAGCTGAATTTTGATGGTGCTTTTTTCCCCTGGGATGAAGAGTGGGGACATCTGCCAATCTAGACAGGCACACACCAAGAGGCTGAGAATACGGCCTTTGCCTGAGCAGGGACCATGGATATGGGAAAGGGAATCCAGCAGAAATTCTGGCAGTCTTGAGGGACTGGAGATTAAAAAAAAAAAAAAAATTAGGAACAGGAGGGACCAAGATCTGAGTGAAAAATAAATGATGAAGCATCAAATTGACACAGGCATGGTTTCACCCTCATGACATTTGCTGACATATGAAGCTACACATAAGATGCTAGGAAGAAAGCTTCTGAAAAGAGCAGGATTCTCAGAAGTACCGCCCCGAATCGTGTTTAGTACCTGTGAATGCACCAGTGGATGCTCTAAATATCTATGCCTTGGCAGCTAGGTTCCCCGGCAAGGGATGAAGATTACTAGTACTTGAGTCAGCTCAGTCACTGATTGGGTTGCAAGGATTGGCGGCCACCTCTCCACTTTCTTTTCCTAGCAGAAGGAAAACAGACAACTCTTTGGACTTGGATAAATCATCTAGAGCCTCTAGAATTTTATACACAATTACTAAAACCAAGACTAAAGAGAGACACTGAAAAAAAGCTCGCAGTAATCCAGTTATTGGCATTAACCGACAAAACTTTAAAATAATTTCGATTAGTATGTTCAAGGTAACAGAGGAAACAGTAGGAAAATAGATTAATTGGTATCTATAGAAAAGAATGAAATGCACATTTGAAAACCAAAAAAATACAATAACTAGAGTATTAACCCACAGAAGAACTTGACAGCATAACAACTATAGTGACAGAGAGAAGGCTAGTAAACTGGAAGAAATGGTCAAAAGAAAATATCCAAACAAGCACAGAGAGAAAGGAAGAGTAGAAAATAGTGAAACAAGCATAAGAGCATGTTGGGCACAGTGAAACCACATATTAAACATATAACTGAGGTCTCAGAAAAGAGAAAAGAAACAGAATGGAGGAGAGCTCTAGATCTAGAATTCGCCAATGAATTTTGTCTGATGAAACACATCAATCCACAAAGTCAGGAAGTTCTGCAAACTCTAAGGAGGATAAATAAAAAGAAAACCATACCTAGGAACATCACAGTAAAACTGAGGAAAAATAAAGACGAATGAAAAAAGCTTAAAATCAGCCAGAGACAAAGACACATGATCTTCAAAACAACAAGACTGACAGGTTGCATGCAAGAGCACCAGTCAAAAGAATAACTAGTTGAAGTGGTGAAAGAAAAGAACAGCCACACAAAAATTCTACACTTAACTTACACAGTCTTTAAAAATAAAGGTTGTACAAAAATATATTCAGGCACAAAAAAATGAGAGAATTTGTTGCCAGCAAACTCGTAAATTAAAAAGACACACAACAACCTATTTAACCATTTTTATGACAAATTGTAATAAATGAATTGTCAAGAATGCCACTAATTAAAAATACCAGATGTTTAAAATAGAAATCAGCTCATTTACTGTGCACGTCATACCCTGTGAGAAATGCAGGGCAGATATTATCATCTTTATTTTATGGGGAAGGAAACAAATGTTCAATACATTCAGAAGCCTGTCCTCAATTACATGACAAAGTCAAAACTCGAACACATATTTCTGACCCAGTGTTCATCATTCTGACAAGGGGAAGTAGAAAATACATGATAGGGGCACCTGGCTGGCTCAGCCAATAGAGCACGTGACTCTTGATCTCAGAGTTGTAAGTTCAAGACTCACTGTGGATGTAGAGGTTACTTAAAAATTAAATCTATAAAAAAAATAGTAATCATATCACAGAGGTCCATTAAGTTGCATGATGTGTCCAATACACAACAAAGGGATAATTTTGGCTTCTGGAGATTTTGTCTCAAATTTTCTTTAATTTTGTTTTTACACACTCTATTAATGATGCTATTTTAACCCAATGAATAAGATATTATCACACTCCTGAATATTTTCTATTGTTTCATAACTGTTGACTTTCACCCTTAACTTACAATTCCAGAAGAAGCTGAGACCCCAAAACTTTTTGTCAAAAAGATTTTACTGACCAATTTCCATACTGAAGGCCTACACAAAAGTTAATACCACAATGTTTTGTGATCCATAAAACATCCTTAAACTAGAACTTGAAAAACAGCATGGAAAAGCCCATGAAACAATCTCTGAGTTCAAGATATAATTTTGCCTCAAGGAAGGCAGAGAGTTTCACTGTATTACAGACATCCTATAGTATCTGTTCAAATCAAATAATTGGAACAGTGAAAACAAGAGGCCATCTAATATAATCTTAGTCCTCCTACATACTCTTTTCTAGAAATCTTCCAGTATTCTGACATCTTGCTCTTTTCTATGACCTTGAAACATCATTATGGCCTACTCTGGGCAATATACTATAGAGTTTTGCTTTTGTCTTATAACACAACTTCTCATCTTCCCCAGTTAAGCAACCTTGTATAACAAAATAGCCAAAATATTTGTGAATACCTTAAAGAATATCATGGTAATATTCTCTAGTTCAAGGACATTATTTTAGTCCATGTTTTTAAAAATAATATTTTACTGCCAATCAAATATATGAAATCATATATATTTATAAGATGCTTACACTTTCTGAGCACTTCCCTCACATATTCTAGTATAGTGAAGTCCCAGATCATTTTTTACCTTCTTCGGTAAATATTTTTGAAACAAAAGATCTCAAACATAAAACATAACCTGTTATCTTTAATGTAGATTTTTACTTACCACATAAAGGGAGTAAACATTCTATTGTTAGAGGAAATATCATTTGCCAAAAACCATTAGCCAAATACCATATGCCTCCTGCTTACGATTGCTCACTGATTGTCTGATTGGGATTATATGCATTTTATACAAATGTTTATCTTTATGTTGGGTACATCCCATTACAGAAGCACATCAGCAGCCCATATGCTCACTGGGCTAGTTTCAAAAAGAGACTTTGTCAGTATAATATGTAAGAAAGGCAGCCAACATGAGCAACAGGTTCTCTAAGAACCTTCATAAAAAGCTCCGTAACTTTTACTATAAAGACATGAGTACAGCAAAGTTAAAAAGAGAGAAAACTTTTGAAGAAACAGGTGGAGCCCTTTGTGATAAGAAATCAGGAAACAAATAATGAAATAAAAATTATTTCTGAATCATGGAGAAAATGTTGCTGTTAACCCCCAAAGTCCTGGATCGATGTCAGCTCATATCACTGGTCTCTCAACAAAAAGTAACACAATCAAAGATGTAATGATGTACTTCCCAAAAGGAGAGACAAGTGCACAAATGCCACACAGTGAGCTTTTCCAAAAGCTAAACTGACGTGACATCCTCTCAGTCCCACCATATATATTTAGTAAAATCTCCCTCCATCATTTCACCCAGGTAGTTCCTTTTTCACTTCCACCACATTTTTAAATTCCAATAATTTTCTGTCACGTCTGATCTAAAAAGACCTCAACCTTTATCAGAAGATCAATCACTGGTCAAGAAAATTTACTTTTATACTTCCATATTTAAAAAGATCACCTGTCTTTGAAGAAAAAGAAACAGTCTAAAGGAAAACCAGTAAGCCTTTTTCTAAGAAAAAGAAAATATTTGAATTATAACTGAGGTTGTTACTTTCTTCCACCTTAGCATTATGTTAGCTGCTGGATCATCAAACTTGTATATAAGAATCTCCTTTGTATTCAGGGATGATTTATTATACACTAAATCCATGAATATAAAACAGCTCTTAAATTTTTAAATATCTTAGATTGCAGTGAATGAAACTTCAAAATAAAGTAACTGAACCCCAAAGCAACAAACTTTCATTCCTTCCACTTTTTTAACAAAGTGTTTCTTTTAGAAATAAATTGACTTTAAATCAAATATTCCAATAGGCATCGTCACTTCTCTCTGATCTGAACATCGGACTGTTCCCAAACAGAAGGAATTCATTGATAAAACGTGTGTCAGACCTGCAGGTAGGGAGGAGGCGTGGGTATTGGTATGCTGACGTTCCAGCACTTTGCACACAGCACAACTCTAAACGAAGACACCTGAGTAGGTTCCGAATCGTTTGTCTTTAAGCCCTCAAAGCTCTGTAATAGAACAAATCTCAAACGCGTTTAGCAAGAAAACCTCTTCCGAAACTACTGAATAACAAAAGGGATTGCCAAGAAGACGTGGGTCTCCCTAACTGTACACTGAACGTGCCTCTTACTCCATCCACCTGCCACAAATAATCCTCAAGATAAGCGCTTCAGAAACCAGAAAAAAGAAAGCCAGCGTGGCTCTCCCTAAGTTTGCTCTTTGACTCACACCACTTGGGGACAGAACTTGGGCGTCTTTCGGCCTCAACTGGTCACTTCACTTCCAGGAGCTTAAGAAGCTCGCCCTGCACCTGGATAACTGCGACACTCACCGTGGGCGCAGGACACTTCTGATGTCTTAAGTCCCAGCTCTCAGTCCCGCCTGCAGCAGGAACACAATGGCATCCCTGCCCCGGCGGGCGGGTGCCGGGGACCCGGATCCGACTCGACAGTTGCGGGGAGCCTGACAGTTTTGAGCGCATTAGCGCTACACCCAAGACAAAGGCTGCCCTCGGTGGTCCTTGGCGTCCGCCCTCCCTGGGTGATCCGTGCCCGCCCTCCTCAAGCCCACACTGGAAGCTCGTGAGCCTGTAAAGTGGCCGTCCTCGATTCCGCGCTTTCCGAGGGGTGCGGTTCGCTGACTAGTACGAAGCTGGTGTAAACAGCGCGCCGCGCACTGGGGAGCCACCAGAAAAGGCTAGCGCGCCGGCTGGGCGAGGGCGGGCCAGCGGAGGTAACTAGCCCCAGGCAGCCGGCTGGAACAGCCTCCGCTCACCCGAGCGGCGCCCGCAGGCGAGCCCGGCGCCCGGGAGTTGGGTCCCAGCACCCACCACGAACCCCAGCCGGGGGCCTCGGCTCCTCCGCGGACCCACCGGGCAAAGGCACCTGCTGCCTGTGCTCCGAGTCTGGTACTGTGCCAAGCCCCGCTCGGGGTCAGGGACACAGGCGCCCGGAACGGCGAGCCGAGGAGGGTGCGGGCTCGCAGCGAAGCTGATTGAATGATCTTTGCAATCACTCACCGGCGGAGGGCGAAGTCGCTCAGGCGGTCGCCCGGCGGAGCGCAACCACCATCCCGCGGCGCAGGCATCCTCCCATCCTTTGTCAGCAGCGGGCGGAGCGCTCCTCCCCAGCTTGCGGACGTACACCCGGCTCTGGCTCGGCTTCCCAGCCCTCTCCCCTCCTCTTCTCCCCCTCCCCTTCTCCGTCCCCCTCTCGGAGCCGGCACTCACTCGGCTCCCATGATGTCATCCGGTGGAAATCTGCCATGCTCAAAGACTAGAATAATCCAGCGCTCACGCGGGGAACGCAACGCGGGCGGGGGCGGCAGCAGAGCCTTTCGGCGTACCCACAACCTGCCTGCCCAGTATAACTGGAGTCCAGGCCAGGACGAGGAGGTGTCTGTTGAAAGGTGGCTCTGAGCGGGGTGGGCGTGGTGGGGAGAAAGCCCAGGACGAAAAGTGCGGTCTCTGCTGCAAAGATCCCTAACTCAGTATTCAGACTGACGGCAAATGCCAAGGGTAAGAAGAAAGTTTTTTTGGCTTCTCAGCCTCTCTTGCGCCCCAGCACGGTGCTGGACCCCTATGCTACAGCCAGGAGAATGACCTAGAACCCCTGGGATTCCAGAGCTCCAGCCTCAGTGAGAAAGTTTTAGGATGTCTGACCGGTGGCAGCCTCAGGGACAAGCAGCTAAAAAGGATGAAGAAAGACTCACGGTTTATAGGCGAAAGAATCTGAAACAAAACGTTGGGAAACTAGGATGTCGCGACGACACTGACACGAAACTGACAGCGAAAAGACCGCTGCTCCCAAGAGAGAAACCAATAGCAGAAAATCACTCGTGGCCTTAGTTTTTCCTCATTTCCTCTTCACCAAATACTATTGGTCACTCTAGCGGTGACTTCCTCGTGGCCTCCCCCAAAGGATTGCCATCGGTGATGAAAACATTTAAATCACAAGAGGTTCATGAAAAGCCATAAAAGATGTGATGTCAACTTTATTTTTGCTTGATATTCTTTAAAATATCAATAGGTGTTTTATTGGAGGAATAGACAGCTTCTTCAGTACAATTAATGGAAACACACACAGGCGCACCCCAGATCTGAGATCCAGCCCTTGGCCAATCCAGCGTGGCTTCATGTTAAAATCTTGCTGTTCAAAGAACAGATCCCAACAACTGACAGTTTGCACTCATCAATCAGTGTTTCAAGGAGTCTCTCGAAGCCTCCGGAATTACCTACCTCTATCACCCCTGGAAGAAACTAAGGTTGCTTAGGAGAGCCCCAACAGTTAAAGCTGATCAGACAAGATTAACTGAGAGTGCCTACTAAGGAACATGCAGACTCTGCCAGTGGCTTCATCCACTGTCATCCTTTAGAAGTGTAGAGACTAGGAATAGCATTTATTGCAAATATAAGTACAATTAGGAACTCCTTAATCTTTGTAAATACAAAGAGAAAGACTCAATAGAATAATAAGGACTTGAAGGGTGTATTAAATAGGCTTGTTAATCCATTGGGGAATTGTGAAATCCACTAGGACTTTTCTTAGGAAAAGGTAATAAATTGTGAAAAAGCAGGATCAGAAATTATTTTTGAAAATAAAATATCAAAAAAGGGGTGCCTGGGTGGCTCAGTCAGTTAAGTGACTGCCTTCAGCTCAGGTCATGCTCTCAGTGTCCTGGGATCCAGTCCTGCATCAGGCAGCCTGCTCAGCGGGAAGCAGGGAGTCCCTTCTCCCTCTCTGGCCTTCCCCCCTCCCCTCCCCCTCCTTTCCTCCCCTTCCCTCCCCCATCTGTCTCTGTTTCAAATAAATAAAATCTTTTAAAAAATAAAATAAAATATCAAAAAGGCCATGATGCACATAGTTTGAAAATAGTGTAGGAAATCTAAAAGTGTTAACATTTATTTGTTTTCAAATTAAAGTATTTTAAGAAATTAGTATTTTTAAGTATCAAAATAATGACCATTTTTTAAAATCAGGGCAAGTAGGAAAGAAACTAGATAAAAAACTAAGAGAGGTAAGAATTTGGTAATATAAGCAATGACCGTCTTTGAGAATAGACAATCTAATCGCTTGAAAAAAAGTAATTAGAACTGCTAATGATGCTGTTCTAAGTATATCAGAAGGTCAAGTTGTAAACCTTCCTTCCTAGATTGCTTCTCTGATGGCCCATCTATCTTCATTGCCTCTGTTTATCTTGCTGTTCTTCAGCATTCTCTGGACTAACACACAAGTGTGGAGACAAGAAGGTCAAAGGGAGTTAGCAGATCTAGGAAATTTAGACATATAACCAAAAAGATCAGAAAAAAATATCCCTCACTTTTTTTTAATCACTGCTCTAAAGGGCTAAAAGCAAAACCTCTATCTCTTCCTTTAAGAAAAATGAAACGCATTCATATGTGATAATGTATTTGGTCTGTGAAAGGTGAAATGAAATGGGTCACTTATGTCAAGGGGTTTTAAAATGGAATAAGGCCGTTAAGGAGATGGGCCTTATGCACATTCTTAAGCGTGGAAACGTGAACTTTTGAACTGGGTCAAACCACAAATATTCCAAGGACTCTGACCAAACACCTGCAACTTACCACAGTAAGAAACTGCTTAGCAACCAATTATTTTCAGTCAAGATTTTTTTTTCTCTGCTGCCAACACCAATCAAAAGCTCTTTGTAAACAACATATACAAATAATTCTTTTTTGCTTTAGAAACCCCTGACTTTTGCTCCTTAGTGGAACACTATTTGGGTTGCTACACAAATCTGCACACCACGAATTGCAGTTCTTTGATCCCAGATAAACGTTCTTGCTTAATTATTCCCCCCTCATTATTTAGGTTGACAGGTCCTATGGAAAAGTAATCAGTTTTATTATTCTGGCTGTTTTTGAAAATTAAAAATACTGTGCTGGGACCTTCACTGTGGCCCTCAATGTTAGCGGAGTGAATTTGCTACATCTCTACAAGAACTTCTTTCCCATTGTGTAGTCAACCTACCGAGATCCCCACCTGTGTCACTGACATTTCTCACTTCCAGTGCAGTCTTTTATCCTTATTTGTAATTTTCAAGTCATGCTGTTTGAATATTTTAAGATATTTTTATCCAAATGGATGTCTATAAATAACTAAAACAAAACATTCAGTTGTTACCTGGACAAAAATAACATAATTCTTAGAAAAAATTTACATCTGAACTCATATCTTACAAACCTAACTTATGTTCTTATCTTACTTAAATGGTGACTATATTAAACCTTAGAATTGAAGATTCAGAGTGGAAATATTAACTCCACCTCAATTGTTGATGCTCTGCTACACTCTTTTCATATTGATACATGATTCTCTTCACCAAAACAATGAATGTTTTGGGTGGGAAAGTAGACACATTTTAATATTTTTCTTTGTGGATTTCATGAAATATAAAACTTTTTTTACTCTGGTTTTATCTTAATTAATAAACTCATTAATGGCTAATTGCTTTTTTTTTTTTTTTGCTCTGGATCCCTTTGGAAATAAGCTTTTTTTTATTTTTTTTAATTTTATTATGTTATGTTAATCACCATGCATTACATTATTAGTTTGGGGGTTTTTTTTAAGATTTTTTTATTTATTTATTTGACAGAGAGAGACACAGCGAGAGAGGGAACACAAGCAGGGGGAGTGGGAAAGGGAGAAGCAGGCTTCCTGCGGAGCAGGGAGCCCAACGCGGGGCTCTATCCCAGGACCCTGGGATCACGACCAGCCGAAGGCAGACACTTAACGACTGAGCCACCCAGGCGCCCCTACATCATTAGTTTTTGATGTAGTGTTCCATGATTCATTGTTTGCATGTAACACCCAGTGCTCCATTCAGTACGTGCCCTCTTTAATACCCTAGCTAATTTTTTTTAAAAACAAGTTCTCCTGGGTATGAATTTGTTAACCATTGATAAATAATAAATAATAAGCAACACTAATATTAATAAACCTTTATTATGTACCAAATACTGTGCTAAGTGTTTACATGTATTAGTCCATTTGATCTTTAAAATTGCCCCCATGACATGAATGTGTTATTAACCTCTCTTGAAGATGAAGAAACAGATACCTAGAGAGATTACAAAAATTGTCCAGGCAACTAAACTTGTAACAAGACAAATTTAAGATTTTATTCTGTCAGCCTAAATGCATACAGCCACATAATAGCATTCCAGCAACTTTTAGATAATTTTTCCTTTGAGAAAATGGAAGCATGCTGATTTCATTTACATATATATATATGTACACACATATATATTTTATTTGGCAAGGTGGACAATATGCTTTTGTGAACTTTGCTATCAGTCACTAAATTCAACAGGAATTTTATTTCCATTATCCCTCTTAATGCATGCTTCCAAAGTTATTTACAAGGAAAAAGATTCTCAGGATACCAAATGAATTTTAGTTTCCAATCTGTCCTTAAACAGTTTTAGACACAAAGCAAGGTGCAGTGATTTTTGCACTTGGAGACAGATCACTGTAAAATGAAATTAAGAAAAATAATCATAAGCCATTAATTTAAGTAAAAACAAAGACTACCTCAGCAACTATCTTCTCTATACAGCGAATCCATTTGTGGGTCCAGGAAGGGAAACTATACCACCTATCCAAATGAAGGCTTTCTTCCCTGCCATGAATATTAACAAGGAAAATAGATCATTTTACATATTGTATCTCAAACGCCCCATATGTTTTTTATCACAGAAAGTAATATTCCCCGGACCCAAATGTGTAACTGAGCTTCTTTAAATAGAAAGGTTTAGTATAGATTTCTTCAAAATCCTTTCTTTATCTTACCTTTTTGATAGTTGGCTGATGTTCAGCAACTCTGCTAACAAGGGTTATTTGAATGGATTTGTGGAAAGGTTAGAAGGTACATATAACAGATTATCATTCCGTTGAGATATGCTGCTAAACTAGCTTTTTGCATTAATCTCTCATAAATTAAATAATGTACACAAATAATAGTAATCCTCATATTCATGAGATATGTTAGCAGACAAATTAATTTATTGCATACTTGTGATCTAAACATTAATGTAATTTTGACTTTGGCTTCAGTATGTTCTTCTGTCATTAAACGTCTTTATTTTACATGACAGGGGGCCCATCCCACGATCTTTTATTTTTTTAATTTTATTTTATTATGTTACGTTAGTCACCATACATCATTAGTGTTTGATGTAGTGATCCACGATTCATTGTTTTTGTATAACACCCAGTGCTCCATGCAGTACGTGCCCTCCTTAATACCCATCACCAGGCTAACCCATCCCCCCAACCCCCTCCCCTCTAAAACCCTCAGTTTGCTTCTCAGAGTCCATCCCATGATCTTATGCTCATTTTCTAATCGCTCTGTCTGTAGTGCTGGTCATTGGCACTAACATGACTTAGAAGTGGTCATAGAGGAACAAGTTTTGTTTAAAGGTGGAGGAGAGGATGAAGAAAAGTTATTTTGAAATTGCCACACTGCTGGGACACTTGGGAGGCTTAGTAGGTTAAGCCTCTGACTCTTGATTTCGACTCAGGTCATGATCTCAGGGTTGTGAAATCGAGCCCTGGGTCAGGCTCCTGGTTCAGCAGGGAGTCTGCTGCTTTCCCTCTTTCTCTCCCTCTGCCCTTCCCCCCACTTGCGCTCTCTCTCTAAAATAAATAAATCTTGAAAAAAGAAAGAAAGAAAGAAAGAAAGAAAGAAAGAAAGAAAGAAAGAAAGAAAAATGGAAATTGCCATACTGCTTCATTTAACCTAGCCACCTATCTTTCTCATTTGGAAAAGGAAGTTAATGATATCTGTCTTAGACACCTCTCACTTGAGAGGATTTTATAAGAAAAGAAAGTAGAGTAGAAGTGTGATACAAAAGTAGGGTAATATTTGTAACAGATCTGAACAGGGCCTCCTGAGCTATGTCCTGAACAGATACAGTACATTAAATTACATGTAATTGATTTTACTGACTAGGACAAGAAACGGGAGAAGGGGGGAAGGGGGGAAAGGAAAATCTATTCTGTTAAGGATCTTTCCAACAGACATAAAAATGGAACAGTGGAAAGAGGATGGCCTTCCAAAGGTGTTAACTCCAGTTTTACCTTTTACTATACCTTGAGTTCAATATATCTTCATCTCTCTAAACTTCACTTTCTCCTGTAAAATACAGTCCAAATTAATTTTCCTCGATTTATTTTAATATTTTTAAATCAAGATACATGTGCAAATCTAGTGTTCTTTTAATGCAGTGTTAATTCTCACTCCTCCCAAAAGTTTATTTTATTAATTATGACAAGAGTGATGACATGATCTCAAGGAAATAAGATGCCATCCCAAAGCAAGAAGGAGAAATTAATCTGTTTGATGAATGATACATCCCAAACACCATGAACAGAATGTAGAAACTACTGGTTGAAGGAATAAATGTATGACTGGATCACTGTGATGATCAAATAAAATAACAGAACACAGATAATACTTAAAATGGTACTTGGCATTTAGCAGCTGATCAGTAACTAATATAGTCCCAAATCCAGGTTCAGGGACTAATTGCACTCTAAAACTTTTTACCCACCTATTCTTTTAAAAAGAAAGCATAGAGTCTGTAATGTATTTTGTACACTATCCCCACAGGGGCCTAGGTCAGCACCCTGAAATCAAACACAACATTCTGTCTGCAGTGAAATAGATGAAGGTTCATACCAAGCATGATAAAATAAACCATATAGCAGTTCAGTCACATTTTATGCCAAATGAATTGTGAAAATTTTTCTATAATCATAGATTTCTAAATTTTAGAACTTGGACAAATGGTTGTGAAGAATAATGATTAACATTTATTGAGGGTCTGGTACCTGGGTGGTTCAGTCCGTTAAGCGTCTCCTTTCGGCTCAGGTCATGATCCCAGGGTCCTGAGATGGAGTATCACATTTGGCTCCCTGCTCAGCGGGGAGTCTGCTTCTCCCTCTGCCCCTACCCCCTGCTCGTGCTCTCTCTCTCTCTGTCTCTCTCTCTCTCAAAAATAAATAAATAAAATCTTTTAAAAAATCACATTTATTGTCTACTACACATGAGGGTCTGCTTTAAGCACTTCACATTAATTAACTTAATTAAACTGCACAGCAACCTTCTAAAAGTAGGTACAATCATTATTCCCATTTTATATAATAAAAATCTGATGCACAAGTTAAATCACTTGTTTTATTTGGTTTATGAACCTAAGTAAGTCTAGACGGATTTGTGTTAAACCTTATAAAAATATTAATTAAGAAGAATATATACATTTATCTCAATAGAAAAGGAATTTCTAAGATAGAAGCCATGAAAGAAATCAAAAATAAAAATAGCAATACATTTTATTAAACAACAAAATTTTTTGAATATCAAAAATACCATATTAAAATTTAAAGTTTAATAACCTGGATTAAATGTTTTCAGCAGATATTGTTGGCATATTCAATATATAAAGAGTTCACATAAATCAATAAAAGCACTAAAACCTTAGTAGATAAGAAGGAAAGTGACATAAAGAAATCACAAAAAACTTTTTGTCATTGGCAAAAAAAAAGTGTGAAAATTCAACTAAATTTCAAACTAAAAAATTGAGATACAATTTTTCAATATCAAGTAAAGATTTTTATGACTTATAATACATGTCAAATGCTTTAGGAATTCTTACAGCCTTTGAGGTAATGTTTTGATTTTTTTTTAGAGAAGTAACCAGAAATTCAGGGAAAAAAATATTTATCTACAAAGATGTTCATTAAAGAGTAATTTATAATATATATATATAAAAAGGAACCAATGCTTTTAAGGCCCAGGATCATGGGGGTTAATAAAACTTCAAAAAATGAAGTGGAAAAAATTGTTTGGGCCTACAGATATCCCATTTTTCAACAGACTGCTGAGTCTAACAGAACTGTCAATGTTATAAAATCATAGTTTAGTTTCCTGATATCACATTAATAAGCTCTCTAGAGTTGTTGCCAGGGAACCTGAGACCCTGAAGCCATTTATCTAGACAGGAGAGTTTTCTCTGCAGTTGTCCTGAACAAGGGGGAGGGTAATTTTCACTGCAGAGATATTTTTTCCGCAGTAAATGATGACTAGCTATGAAATCGTTATGTTCCACTATAGACCTGTATGCTGGACCTTTCTCCAAACAAGCTGCTAATACTGCAAGTTTAGAGCTGTATTAACTTTGAAGTCTTTGGGAATTTATTTAACCAGCTAGAGTCTAATAAACAAGTGATTTCAACCATTAAAAATGAACCTTGCATATGAGATTATTTACTCCATTCTATTTTCCAGTTGATTGTAAATAATGATTAGGAAAGCTATTGATCATTATAGGTTGGTACTGTAACCAGCCACTTTATTATTATACTCTTTTATTCTAATAGTTTTTAATTTGATTTTCTTGAATTTCCTAGGCAGATATATTACCTGTTAATGGTAAACAAATTGTCTTACGGCCACTGTCTATAGCTTTTATATAATTATTCTTGCTACATTGGCTATAAGCTCCAACACACCACTAAGTAATATTGGTAAAAAACAAAATGAAGGGCACCTACACAACTCAGTTGGTTAAGTGTCCAGCTCTTGATTTCAGCTCAGGTTGTGAGATGGGGCCCTGTGTAGTGCGGGCTCTGTGCTGGGTGTGGAGTCTGGTTAAGATTCTCTTTACCCCTCTGCCTGTCCACCTGCCCCCCTTCACCAATATCTCTCTCTCTCCCCCCTCTCAAAAATAAAATAAAATAAAATTTAAAAAATGAATCTCATACAACTTATTGACTTCCTTTTCTTAACGTCAACTCCAGCCCCTCTTTCGCCTTATTCTCTCTTTCGTAATCCTTTTCTTGGTAAATAATTCCACTATTCATCCAGGTTTTCAAGTAAGAAATCGAAACATCACTGCCAGATCTTTCCTCTAACTTGTACCCCACTGGAAAAATCAATATCTCAAATATACACATACAACTATTTTTTAAACAAATTATTCTACTTTGATTAATCAAATGCCAGTTCTTTTAAAACATGACTGACATCATACTATTCTGTCATTATATGTTTTCCAGTCAAATATCTATTACGTGTATTTGTAGAGTCCTATGGGATATGATATAGTCATCAAGTGCTATGGATCCTATTTCATAAAAATTTCTTGTCATTCCCCTTCTCCACGCTCATTGCCACTGTTCTTATACAGACCCTTTCATCTTGTGCTGGTTAGTCTCTGCCTGCCCCCCTGGATCTCTTCATCTTTGTTTTTCTCAGTTCTCTGGAGAGTTGATCGCCTTGGAGTTTTCTTTGCTCCCTAGCTTCTGCTGGGGACTGGTTTGGAGGTACCAGAAGGATTTGGATAGTAGGAAGAGAAAGAGTTGAGTTTATATTTCACCCTATTCCCTCTCGGCTTCATTGTGGTTCTGATGGGTACCATGCTTCATAATTACAGCTTTTCCCATGATTCCAGCCCTCAGCCAGGCTCTGGTGATACCTTAAGAGTAGTAATCCTAGTAAGACCTAAGGGTAGTAATGGCTTCCCACTCTTACTAGTCCTAACCTACTGGTTATGCTAACTATGCTCACATATCAGTAACGATTTCCTTTACTAAAATGTCTTTTAATAAATCCCAGAAGAGTGTGCCCTTTGTTTCCTACTGAGACAGACATGTCTTGATACATAATTCTTCTCCAACCCATTGAAATGGACTCTAATTGATTTCATGCCTACAGCCTCACCCTCTCTGCTACCTTTTTACAACACATCCTTCAACCATGAACAGAGTACCTTTTTCTCAAATGCAAACCTGACGATGTCATTCCCTAGGCAAAATCTTCAGTGTTCTTCATCATAATTGGTAGTAGTTTCCAACCAGAGTTACTGCAAATGACCTATAAATCCTTATGTACCCAAGAATTTTCTGTGGAATAATAAGCTTTATTTATACACATACTACTTCTAAAAAATACATATGCTACCATGATTAATTAATACTAGCTCATGTAAAACACGACTGACTTCATACTGACTTTGTCATTATGTGTTTCCCCAGGAATCAAATTCCATAATGTACACTAAAAGAATACTCACATTCAAAATAAAATCTAGACTCTTTCTAATTTTCTAGTTTATTCTTCTACTGCTCACCCACATGCACTTATATTTTACTTAAGTGCCATACTCTCCCTGCATCTTTGCTTTAGGTAATCTTCCTATTTCTGAAAAATACTCAATCACACTCAATAACCCTTTCATGGAAAATTCTTTGTCATCTTTCATAATAGAAACATTATATTGAAAACCAATAAGCTAGAGTTTGAGTTAATTACTTTACATGCATTATCTCATTTAATAACTCATTACAATAGATGAGATGAAACTTAAGGGGTTTGCACAAGTTCACAAAACCATAAAGCATAAAATTAAGACTTGAAACCTGATTTCAGATCTACGCCTTAAAAACTTAGCTATTCTTTCTGATAGGGTACTAGTCCAGAAGTTCAAAAACTTACACTATTTGAAATCTCCCTCATATACCTCTCCTCCTTTTTATTTCCATTCTCCTTGATATATATACCTCTTCATACTGTATTGTCATTATTTGCTTACTTATTTACCTCTCCCATTGACTATGAAATTTCTAAGGATAAAATGCATCTTGCATTTTGTTTTTTTCTTTGTTTGTATACCAAAATTTCATAAGGTGTCTAGGTATTAAACACAGAATAATTTTTAATCATATTAATGCTTTGTAAATGAATGACACTTCTTTTAATATTAAAATGAAACCATATCTACTAGAAATTGTTGCTCTGCAACATTTCTAAAAATGCTTATTTTGTTTCTATTCATGATTCAGTCCTGGCAAGATATTCATATAGTGTGTCTCGTTTGACCATCTCATTGTGGCAACTGACCATCTCATTTGACCATCCCATTTTAGTTGCCTAATAATGATTAACTAACCATATGTGCCAAGAAACATCAATCTTCAGTTAACTTTAATTGACTTGCTTCATATATGAATACTGTTAGTGGTTACCTTTATGTTATCAATATCATATATTGTAAATCAGCTGTGCAATGAAAAATACTGCTTATCTGGATGTCTTCATTTGTAATTTATATTGTTTCTTATTTACTCAGCTACATAGACCAAATAGAAGATCTGTATGAGAAGGGAAACACAGCCAAACCTCTATATTTAACCATAAAATCAAAATATAAGAAATAAAATTAAATATTTAAGCCATGTCCTTTGACTACAAATTTCTTATGAACATGATAAAATTTGTAAAAAATCTGGTTAGAGTTCAATTAATTCCATGAAAACATGCAATAATGAAAGCTAATATTTATTGAGGTCTATTATATGTCAAATATTTTTCTGAGTACATGCATTAACTTATTTAATCCTTACAACAACTTTATGCAACAGGCATTATTATTTTACCCATTTTATAGGTGGGAAAACTAAGGTGCAGAAATGGAAAGCAACTTGCAAAGGCCATGCGACTATTGACGTCCCAGGTAGTATTTAGAGCCCAAGTAGTCTATCCTCTGAGCCTCTTTAATCACTGTGCAATAGTGTCTCTATTTAAGTAAATACCAAATAGAATTGATTATTACTAATGAGCACGCGCACAACAGCATTAGAAATAAGGGAGTACTTTGGCCCATATTCTTGACCTGACTGGTTCCTAGGGTAATATTCTGGTTCCACCACTTTCTAGTTGTGTATTTTAAGTTCCTCATCTATAAAATGAGAGTAATAACAGCATTGATTTTATAAGGTTGTGATGATTGCATATATATGAAGTGCTTTGAACACTGCCTGGAACAGACTAAATGCTAGTTATTAGTCTTTTCCAACTAAAAGCAGATTATTTATCCACTTGGTAAGCATTCACTTAGGTACAGTTTATATGAAAATTAATAAACTATGATTCCAGTTTATAGATCAGTCTATTGTGTACATACTAAAATGAGTTCTCTTTCAAGAATTCTGAAGTATATGTAAGGCTGAGGCATGATCTTAGACTTGGACTAACTAATAGGTTTTAATTTGTGAACCATCCATAAAAAAATGGATGGCAGTTTCTTGAATGTGCAGTTGAGATTCTTGTAGTCTCATAAGTGTACAGCAGTAAAGAGTGCTTTACTGGATTCATGGTTAGGCTATGGAGTTGAGTCAGAAAGGCTGGCTTCAGCACCCTGGACAGAACTTTGCATGCTTGACCATGTTGGCCCTGGTTTAGTATTTGGACTTCTTGGATGAAAAGGCATGATGAGAAAAGAACTGGTATTTTCTAGAAAATGGAGCAAGAATATATACATGTGCATATCATTTCATTAATGTCTTGTATATGTAGCAGTATTTATTACTCTGCTCACAGGAAATCAAGATCACTATAGCAGCTAAATATGTCAAGAAAAACTGAACAAGGAAAAAGTGAAAAGAATAGCTAACATTTCAGAAACATTGTATCGTTCCCATATTTTTAGTTACCAAAAGAATGCATATTG